>NW_003852427.1:14352905-14369134 GCF_000181295.1 Otolemur garnettii | reverse complement strand
CAGGGGGATAGCTTGAGGCTCCGTCTCAAAAAAAAAAAAAAAAAAGTGTATGTTATATACATTGTGTAGATTTTGTCTTATGTAGACAATGCAGGATGGTGTTATTTTTCTTCTGGGTAAGAAAAATTAAGCCACAGTTCAAGTAGATTTAAAATCAAACACAACAAGAAGTCTATTTACTTGACACTGAAGACCAATATTCCACAAAGGAGTGCTGATTTGAAGTTGGCCATAGGTAATAATATCAGAAATGAAAGGGAGCCTGTAGGTCTCTATAGAAATGTCTGACATGAAGATATGAGCATGCATACTACTGGTTTAATTAAAAAGGCACTTTCTGAAGATGGTAAAAGGTATCTGCCAAAACCTAATAACAAAGACTATATTCAGAAGAGAAAATTGAAAACTTGTCCTTTAAATTCACAAATGAGATATGGTGCCTACTATTTCTGCCTTTACCTTTGCCTTCAGTACAGATCTGAACAGGCATTCTATTTCACAAAACAAAATATGTTAAAGTTCAGAAAGAAACTGAAATGTCAATATTTTTGGGAGATATGTCACTTCTGTCTTTACCTAGAAAAGCCCAGAAAATCTACAAATAAATTATTAAAACTAATGACAATCAGTAATGATAATTAAAAAAATAGATATTTTACAAGACTAATTAAAAATATGAGGAATGACTATATACCAATATATTCAAACATCCGATTGTAATGGATGATAACCTATCCAAAATCATTGCAAAAAGAAATAAATTGGATAGACCAATAAATTTAAAACTAATTGAAATTATAGTAAAAAATTATCTCCCAAACATAAATTCTAGGACCTGAACAATTTTATAGAAACGTTTTCTATCAAATTTCAATTGAAAATGTAATTATGTTTGCCAGATTAAGATATCCACTTAAAAGAGATTCATATAAAAATCATTTGTCCCTTCAAATGAACATTCTATTCATGAGATAAACATTGAAAGAGAGAAAGAGGATTTTCTTTCTGAATCTAAATGGCAGTCTTCTATTTTCAACTTTATATTTTACCCTAGACATTCTTATTTCCTTCAAGTGGCAACGTGGCCCTTGTGGTGGCTCTTACCTACGTGCACTGATACTAAAATTACCCCTTAGTACAGCTCCTTTCTGAAAGTCTCTCACACATAAAATTACCTGTGTGAGTTAATAGTTAATTCTAGTTCCCTCTAGAATTCTCCCCAAGCTTCTCAAACAATACCATATATCTTTAATCAAAATAATAATCATTCTCTAAAATCCTACCTCTCCTCTGATCTATTCCACTTTGGGATTATCAGTGCCTCAAAAGGGAAACTGAAGAGGAGGGCAGAGTAAAATCCCAAATAGAAACTTTCAAAGTTCATCCCTTCACACTAGCACCACATTTAACTGTGCACATAAGCAAACATTACTAGGACTAAAAGTTAGGTGACTGATCATACTACCTTGTTTTAGGTTTTAACGTAATATTAACAATGGAGACACTGAAAAAGGCAGAAAAGACAGTCATGCATCGTTTATGACACCCCTCCTCCATCCCCAGCAGTGCCACACCAGCATGTACAGTGGCGAGAGAATGATCTGTGTGGAACTTTTCACTGGGACTTAAGGCCATTCTGGCTCAGGGTAACAAAACACGGGGTAGAATTCTGCCACTCCCCATGGAGGGAGCATTTAGACCAGCTCAAACAGAAAGGTATCCTCCATGCAAAAACCCACACTTGGGCTATTTTCACCACTAGCTGACAAAAAGCAACCAGAATTCAAAGGCCACAGTCCTCTGGAAATTCCTGCAGCTGTGATATCTAAGAGCCAGGGGACTTGGGGTGCATGTGACCCAGTGAGACATCAGCAGCTGCAGCCCAGTCAGTGCCTGTATCACGTCTCTCCCAACTACTGGCAGTGCAGCTCAGGGATTCTTCATTCTTCCACTTGAAGAAATAAAGGAAAAAAATAATAAAAAGCTTTGTTTTGCAACTTGAGTACCAAGTAGGCCACAGTGAAATTAAAGTACCAAGCCAACTCCTGAAGCCCCTAGGTTCGGGCTTTACTTCCTATGTGGCATTTCTGGATCCACCCTGAGCCAAAGAAAACATGCTGCCCTAAATTCTCCCAGCCTCAGGAGAATTCACCATATGATGAATAAAGAGCATTTGAGCTTTGAATAAACATCAAATGTAGCCAGGAAATATTTACCACTGGCTTTAGGGGAGACTGGGCTGACTTCAGGTATGACTTGGTATGAATGGCCATGAGGGAGCCTCCACATCACTCCTCCCTCAATTCTATCAGCCTAGCATAGAGAGTGATGAAAGAGAATGAGAGACTTTGCCTAGTAATCTAGATAATTCTCCTATAGAGTACCCAGGTCCACCAAGACAATACTACCGAGAGTCTGCAAAAGACACAACATTGCTGGGTTTGAGACACCCCAGTGCTAATATGTCTTCAGTGACCAAAGACTTATATTATATTGCTCAAAAGCCTTCTCAAAAAGAATGGGTTCAAATATACCCAGATAGTGAAGTTTAAACACAAACATATGTGTTTAATATCCAGGAAAATATGACTTCAGACTTTGCCAAATAAACTAGATGAAACACCAGTGACCAGTCCTAGAGGGACAGAGATATGGACCTTTGAGACAATTAATTAAAAGTAGCTGGCTTGAAGAAGCTCAATGAACTTCAAGATAACATAGAGAAGATATTCAGAAGTCTATCAAAAAATTACAAGATCTGGAAAATACTCTAAAAAAGGAAAAGGTAAGAATTATTGGCCTGAAAGAGGAGGTAGAGAGATAGATATTGGGGGAAAAACCTTATTTGAAGAAATAATAACAGTCAACTTTTCAAACATAGAGAAAGATACCAATATTCAGGTACGAAAGGTCATAGAATTATCTAGCAGATTTTTTCCAAACAAGACTACCTCAAGGTATTTAATCATCAAACTCACAAAGGTCATAGATAAACAAAAGGTCCCAGGGGAAGCAAGAAAAAAGAAAAATATATATATATATATATAAAGAAAGTCCAATACATCTGGTAGCAGACTTCTCAGGGAAACTCTGCAGAACAGGAGAAAGTAGCATGACATATTCATTTTGCTCAAAGTCTTGAACAAAAAAATTCTTATCTCTAGAATATTATATCCTAAAAATAAATTGTTAAATGTGAAGGAGAAATAAAGACTTTACCAGATAAATAAAAGTGGAGGGATTTCATCAATGTCAAGGCCATCCTATAAGTAATGCTAAAAGGAATTCTTTAATCTGAAAGGAAAGGGTGCTAATGAATAATAACAAATTATGTAAAGTTATACAAATCCCTGGTAATAAGAACACAAACAATGACTACTCTATTATGGTAATTGCAGCATATAAACCACTTATATCTTGAGTAGGGAAATAAAAGTCAAACCTGTAAAAATAACTACAGCAACTTTTTGAAAGATACATAGCATAAAGAGATACGGATGGAAACATTAAAAGGTTAAAAGCAAGGGGGATGGAATTGAAAGGCAGAATTTCCGTTCAATTTCTCTTTGTGCATTTGTTTGTAATCAGAGCTGTCATACATTTAAAACAAATGGTTATAAAAGGTTTTTTGCACATCATATGGTTACATAAATCAAAAAACCCTACCTTATATACAAAAAAATAAAAAGCAAGAAATTAAGACACGCTACCAGAGAAAATCACTTTTCACAATGGAAGACAAGAAGGAAAAATGAAACAGGAAGGAAGGAAGGAAAATGAAACAGAGAGAAGTCAAATAACAACATAGCAGTAGTAAGTCCTTAGTTAACAACAGTATTATTAACATTGAAAGTGAATGGACTAAACTCTCTAACAAAATACACAGAAGGGCTAAATGGATAAAAAAAAAAAATAATCCAACTATATTTTGTTTGCAAGAAACCCTCTTCAGCTATCAAGACACACATATCCTAAAAATAAATGAACAGAAAAAGTTATTACTTTTCTGCAGATAGACTCTAACAAAAAGCCAGAGTATCTATACTTCCATCAGAGAAAATAAATTTAAAGAAAAAGAACTACTAAAGGAGACCAAAAAGAAGGTCATTATATATTGGCAAAGGGGTCCATTAGGTAAGAGGATATAAAAATTATAAACATATATGCATCAAACACTGGAGCACACAGATATCTACAAAAATGTTATCAGAACCAAAGAGAGGGATAGCTCAAAGTACAATAATTGTTGGAGACCTCAGCTAGAGTTTTAGCATTGGACAGTTCCTGCAGACAAAAAATCAACAAAAACACTGAACTATTTCACTCATCATGTAACAGCCAAGATGATTATGTTTAATAATTTTTTTAAAATTCACATGTAATACTTGTACATATTTATGGGAAACAATGTGAGGTTTCAAGGTGTACATACATCACGTAATAGTGTAATCAGTGTAATTACCATATTCATCATATGCTTGTGGTTATAACATTCAAAATCTTCTCTTCTAGCTATATTGAAATATACAGTACATTGTTATTTTCTATAGCGAGCCTCTGTAATTGTTTTTTTTTTAAGTACAGAAAAAATATTATACATCAGTCCCATGCTGAAAGCCCTTTAGTTAGCATCCCTTGAATTTAAAGTAATATTCAAATTCTTGGCATGCCCTTCACAGCTTTAATTACACTTCATTGCTTCCTGCTCAGTACTCTCCAGTCACACTGGTATTTCTCTTGTATTTTAAAGTGTCAAGCCATTTTACACATAGGGCATGATACCCTATAATACATGTTCTGATTTCTCTTCATACGAGTAATTTCTTCACCTTTCTGGTATTATTAACAATGTCAACTCTTCTATAAATTCATCTCTTACCTCTTGAAACAGAAAGATCATCCAAATAGAAAAATCATCCATCTATTATAACACTCATATTTTTCTTTTATAATAATCATTACTAATGGAGGTTCTACAATTGTCTGTGTTTTATATTTGTTAAAAGTCTTTCTTTCTCATGAATTTTTATTCCGTTCCATTGGATCCAAGTACATAGCACTATACCAGGAATATGGCAGGCAGTCAATACTATTTCTTATACAAATGGCAAATAAAATTATTTAGAATTTATATTAAAAATTAGTTTATTCCCAATTTTTTTCAAAAGCCCATGCATTTAATGCTAAATAAAATGAATGCCAAATTTAGGTTAATGGTTGTCAGTTCCATCAACATTGCTGAAAAAAAAAACCAGTATTTTGCATTTTTATATGACTAGTACCCTAAGTAAAAGATTCTAAGAATGAAAAAACTAATGCTGTGTGTTCTTACTCATAAGTGGGAGCTAAGTGAGTAATATATGTGGCTATAAAATGGTGTCATAGGCATTGAAAACTAACAAGGGCAAGGTGGAAGTGGGTACAATGTAAAAATCCAGTGTACGTTATTCTGATGAAGGACACACTTAAAGCCCATACTTCAGCATTACATAATGCATCCATATAACAAAAAACTTTTGTGCCCTATAAACATTTTGAAACTTAAAAAGAAAAATGTTAAATGCCAAATTAAAAACACAATGTCATCATGTAAACTAAAACAATTCATCTAAAACAGTGTTGGTTTAATTTGAAATACTGAATTGTGTTTTACTCATACTTTAAAAATGATATTAAATCTACTAATTTTTATTTTCTTCATTTTAAAGTGCTAAATAAATTATCCAGCTTAAGAAAGAACCTTATCGTTGACATGACATATAAGCCCCTGTGGATGGCTTGAAATACTTAAACATACAAAGTAAATTAGATATTTAAAAAACCATCCAAACTTAATTGCCATTTGAGGATGCCCAAGCACATTTTTTTGAAATGTTATAATGGAGCTTTAACATAATGAAGATTAGTCAGGATCTCTCTTGTGAGAAATAAATATGAGCTGTTTAAGATGTTTAATCACAATGTTTTTAGAGGCTATTCTAAATCCGCACTCTGTAAAAATAAGTCATTTGTTTTTTTTAAAGAACATTTTAAATCAAAAACTGAAAAGTACAAGAAATCTTAGCATTCTAAAAAAATTCCTTGAAAATATGCATCATTGATACGTTTTTATGGCTGGCCTAGTTGTTGTTTTCTATTTTTCTTTTTCTTCTTAGTTATATTTCATAAGAAACAAGGAATTCCTAGTCCTGATCTAATTACAACGGATATTCATTGGGGGTGGGAGGGGCATGTGTCTGTATATCTCTGTGTGTATCTGAGGAAGGTATGTGTAGTTACCAAAGTGGCAGAGCCTGATTGTTATCAGTCAGTTTGCAAGCAGTCTAGATCATCCCAGACTTTGGCACCAGAAAAGCTCAAAGTTAAAAAGCTTGCAAAGAACTATTACTTATCCTGCAGAAATTATTCTGTAATATCAGGGAGAAAGAAATCCTCCACAACACGTTTTACAAAGCCAATATTACCTGATAGAAAAGCAGTGAAAGGACTCAACAACAAAACAACCACCACCACAACAAAAAACAAAAATTACAGACCAATAACCCTTAGAAATAGAGATGCAAAAATTCTCAGTAAAATCCAAGCAAACTGAATTCCGCTGTGCATACAAAACACAATCCACCACAACCAAGTGGGCTTCAACTCAGAGATGCAAAGATGATTCAACATACACAAATCTATAAATGTAATTTGCCACATAAATAAAAAAAAAATGACCATACGAACCTCCTAACAGACACAGTAAAATTATCAAAAGGAATTTATTGTGAAATTATCTGGGCCACCCTGCTCCCCAAACAGTGTCGCCTAATCTCTTGCTAGAGGCGTAGGTTGCATTTTTGTTGGCATTTGACATTTTCAAATATAAACATAATGAAATCTTCCAAATGTATGAGCATCGTGTCTTACAAAATCAAATAAAATAAATGAACAGATAATGAAAAAATGATTTAAAGCCGAACTTTTCATACCTTTTGGGTTCATTGATACTTTTAAAATTATGATGGATCCCAAAGAACCTCTGGTTATATAGTTCATATGTAATGATACTGACTATAACTAAAATTAAAACAAAGGAAAAATAAATATTCATGTATTCATTTGTTTTAAATTAACAATACAATACAAATTAACATAATTTTTGCTATAAAAATAATAATATAATATTTTGCCCTCAAAATTAGTATGAGAAGATTAACACTGTTTTACATCTGACTTAACAGAAAAGAAGTGGATTCTAACACCGGCTTTAAAAATCAGTTTTTTGCTGTACATTGCCTTAGTTGAAGCATATGAAGAAAAATCAATGACACGTATGTAGCTGGAAGGGGAGATGTATTTTAATAGGCTTTCAAAATAAATGTACATATTCTTTTGATCCTATATCAAACCTTGACAAGTGGTAGCTTTTTAAAACATTTAAGCTGATATATGACATTAGAAATCAGGTTAACTAACTTTTCATACCCCATTATATTAAAATCTCGTGTCCCATATTGTACTTTGAACTGATCTGTACCCATGTATAATCTTTTAACATTAAACATTAATTGACTAGAAAATATAGGTTCCCGAAGGGGAGGGAAGAAGGGTGGCTGGGTGGTGGGAGGTTAACCGGAAAGATCATCTATATTTCTGTCTAACAAGGGTACAAGTGAACTTTTCTAGAAATAGAATGTAAGTGTTTTGACACAATGACTATGCAAATTACATGAAATCTATGTGAACCAGCTTGATGAAAGTGTTTCAAAATGTATGTGAAAACACTACACTGTACCCCCGTTTGCATTAATGTATAGAGCTATCATTTAATTAAAAAAAATAAATTAAAAAAAAAAAAGAAAATATAGGTTCCCTGAGTTACGCAGGTCTTCCAAATATTGACACATTGGATTATACCATATATGACTTTAAATGTCACCCAATCTCATCAAAAAGTCTTAGGTCACAGTAGCTGATAAAAATGTTTCAAATGTCTAGGTTTCACATAAAAGGTTGAATTTTGCCATTGAAAATTAGTATTGTCAGTTGTTTTCTTTAAAACTAGAGACTCAGTTCACATTTGAAAAAAGCATCTGCCAAGGGTGGTGCCTGTGGTTCAAAGAGTAGGATGCTGGTCCCATATACTGAGGGTGGAGGGTTCAAGCCCAGCCCCGGCCAAAACTGCAAAAAAAAAAAAAAAAAAAAAAAAGCATCTGCCAATTACACATGTCTGAATAACTGTGGTCTGTTGTTGAGGGACTCTTTCAAGTATTTACCATGAACGGAAATAGTCCATCTTAGAATCTTGCAAGATATTTTGAAATAATTCCAAATATTTTGAAAATAATTATAATTCATTATACATCCTACCATTGTAATTGGAACATTATGTCAAAGCTTGTCTGCCAAGAATAAGTTGTCATCTATGTCTAGTAAGATAGAGCAGTGGTGAAGTTTTGCCCTCAGGGTACAGTTGGCGACATCTGGAGACATTTCTGATCCTCGCACCTAATTGATAGAGGCCACGGATGCTGCTGAACAAACTGTGCCCAGGACACTTCCCTGACAAAAATAATAAACTTGACCCAGCACCAAATGGCAATAACGCTGAGGTGAGACACCCAATGCACAGAATACTATTGTAAAGCTATTTTTCAATTCAGAGTATAAGACTGCATTAAAAGGATTACCTACATTTGCCTCTGTTTTTAAGACACCTTTTGCTTTTTAAGCAATTCTAGTCTACGTGATACTTATTTATATGGTTGTTTTTCACATATTCCCCATTTTCTTTCATTTTCCTTGCAAGAAGGAAGGACGTCTCAGTCTTTCCACTTTGTTCATGTCTTAGAATAGAGCTTTGTATCCAGTAATCCAGGGTCTCCTCATAAGGAGCAAAACCCATCAATTTTCTCAAGAAACCTGACACGATTAGTGGTTTCCAAATTGATGCACAGAACCTCTGTAGAGGAAGTTTTAAAGGCCTCAGGGCCGGTGCTGTGGCATGGCTAGTCTGGTTTCCATAGGGGGCACTGTTCTCTATATAACTGGATCCCATATTAGTTTCCATCAGGCAATGTTGTTCTGCTGAGGGATAAATGAGTTTCATAACTGCTATATCACACTGTAATCAAGTTCTCTTCATATGTCAAAATTAATTACAGAGATTTACAAGAAAATTTTATAAGTAAATGTCTTCAATATGCTACAATTCCATTATCATCCTTTGGAAATGTCTTTACGTTCAAAATTATCCAAAACTTAGTGATAGGCCTTTTTTCCATTCACTGGCTTATTTCATGAATATTAGAAAGCATGAGACAGTTATTAAATTCCTTCCATGTATGAGGGCTTGTGTCAGGCATTGCAAAGATATGGTAGTCTTTCTTCCTTTAAGATGTTAATAGGAGTTAGGAATAAGGCATGCCCACTAAAAATATTGCAGAAGTAAGCAGCATTTATAAAAATCAACCTTAGGAAGGCATCTAGAAGAAAGTGTTCAGGGGAAAGGGAAAATTCTGTTATTCAAGTTCAGTTTCTTACTGTTAGGCTCAAGATTGCCAGATTTTTTAATTGCTTTTTCAAGAAAAACTGAAAATTCAGACTTTTGTTATCAATTATTTTATGTTTTAAATTAAATATGGTCCACTTGTTTAACAACTTTTTAAAACACAAGTAGGCCAAATCAAGCCTATCTTCAGACCATGTTTGCACCAATACTGACGGTTTGAAGCTTCTGAATTAGAGATCAACTCTATGCATTGTTTAGAAAGTTAGGTCGTAGTTATCATCTTCTGAAGCCAGTATCCCAATATGCTTACTTTAATGATTTTGTTTATTTTGGCTCTGAAGATGGCCAGGAGAAAGAAAGGATTTGAAAGAAGTTTTTCAACATGGAAACAAAATCCAAGGTAAAGTTTGGTCTGTTTTCTTTCCTTGAGAATTTTGACTTAGATGCACATCTTTTGCATTTGAGACTGAGTGTTCATTGTTATGAATGACTGAAGAACAATAATCTGACCTTTTGTACCTTGTATCCGTTTGATGAACTGAGATACTTCACTAAAGAAGATTTCTTTTTCCTGGTGACTGCTCTGTGACTACCAAAAGTTATTTAGGGCAAAAACTCTCAGCTATTAAAAAGAAAATTATTCCTTCACTTTTATTTCTTAAAGAAGGCAAAAATGAAAGATTGTATTTAAACGAGAATAGTGAAAAAAAGGGAGAAAAAAAAAGAGCAAAAAGGGAAAAATGTCAAGGACAAATGTTGAAATTAAGAGAAACCACTTTTATTTCTTCATTCACATTCCTAACTCTGAATTGTACATTACAGGTAGTTGCACGCACAAGCAATGAATTATGTTAAATTCTTTAGAGTGAGGTTTTTTTGGCTTAAAGAAAAAAAATAAATTACACCTTAAAATTCAGCTACACATGAAGCAGTCACAAAAGAACAATAGGTAAATCAATCTATCCAGCAACTTTATCCAAAAAAAGAAAATATACCTATAATAATTACCCCTCTTGGTTTTTTAAGATATGAAATATGGCAGAAAAGAGGCTGATTGATTGCTGTAAATTTTTGGCAGCTGTAATTTTTGAAGCATGCCATACTTTAACATTGTGTCTGCATGCCTTCGATAATTGCACTGAGTTGATGTTTGCCTTGAAAAAAGGTGCTTAGTATTCACAAAACAGCCAGTGGCTGAACAATTCAATGTGTCTAAATAAAATGACCTCTATTTTTCAATCTATGCCGAGCCAAAGGACAATATCAGAAATAACTTGCACCATACATAATTGATAAAGTTGTAATTTCATGTTCATTGTCAAAATAATTTTGTCCTTTACAAATTGTTAAATATTACAAGCTACCCGTTACATGTATTGCATCATTATATTTGTAGTATGAAATCTTCTGTTGGAAAGGATAATTGTCATACAGTAAAGGAAACCAAAATAGGGCTTCCCAGACATTTGGTTGCAAGGCAAAAATTGAAAAAAAAATAGTTCTAGTTATTAAATGATATTCAAAGCAAGATGAAAAAACGACATAAATTGTTATATCGCAAGAGAATTTTCTTTTAACTAGAGTTTTCCTCTAATGTAACCTGAAAGGAGAAAAATAAGAGGTTAATTTTATAGTTTGACTCATCACATTGTGACACTATATGATTTTGTTACTATTTTTCTTACTTACTTCCTCTTATGACTTCATGATTGTAAGAAATCCTACAACTTTAGTACATTGTCTGTATCAAGCAAAATCCATTGATATATCAGTAATTGAACGTTTAATCTTTACCTAAAAATAAACAAATTTAAATCCATCATCCCTATTTTGGCCTCCAAAGCACTCTAAACCTTTCAGATGGACATCATTGCCACCCACGCAAAGGTAGAATGATCAGCCTAAGAACCCAAATTTAGCCTCAGTTGCTTTCTGTTCATGCTATTTGCATTGTAAGTTGTATTAATTATTATTTATAAGTTTGTTAGATCTTTTAGACAAGTAGCCCATCCAACGGGGGCTGCATAGCACAGGCCGCAGAGGACAACAACAGGAGGCTACCAAACGCTCGCCTTCATTTGTGTTTCAGCGTCACGCCTAACTGCTGCTAACAAATTAAAATCAAAATCAAGATGTCCAAAAGAATATGAGTGTCTTTCAATAAATATTATTCAATTTGAGAAGAACTGTTTTTATATCGCCATCTTAGTCATAGAAAAATTGTATAATAATCATAGTCATTTAGTCAGTAAGAAAACAAACATTATGATCTGAACCCATGTATTGGATCTCTGGAGTTAGTATGTTCCTGCCCATGGGTCTGTCTCTCTTCTGAAATACATATAGTTGGATTTTTTATTCTGAGCACAGTGATTTTATGTGTGTGTACATTAGCCGTGGGGTAGAAGGAGACAGCTCTGGAGATAACCAGCAAGCAAGTAGCAATTCCCAGATAAAGTATGTGGTAAAGGAGAAAAGCCAGTTCAGGGACTCAGAGAAGGAATTCTTGTTTGTAGGAGAGAAAGACGTCAAGGACAAATGAAGATTTTTCAGCTGCTTCAGTAGGTTTAATTATGTAAACTCTCCTCTGCTATCACTTCTCATTGAGTTATTTAGAATAAAATGTGCCAATACCTGTTTTCCGGTTGATGTGAAGTTGGTGTCCATTTCCATACCACAAACATTTGAGTATGAGTTTTAGTATAGAGTAACCACTAATATTTAAAAAATCTATTTTATCTATCTAAATCTAATTATTTATGTTACTATCTTAGAATCACAACAATTTTCTAGGTACTGTACTAGTATGTACGTGTGTATGTATGTATCTATGTACTCGTAAGTATGTATAAATAACTTCGGTAAATAGAAATACAACATTTTAACACTGGGTAATTTTAAATAAAAATATAAGGCTATGAAGATAAAAATAAAAGAATAAGGCTTCCCCTTAATTGGTGAGAAGTTATAATTCTTGGTAGAACTAAACTAGGAAGGCTATATCATCAGAGGAAAAAAATGAAATGTCCCTAGTACACGCTGGTCTCTATCAAAATCTGAATACAGCAAGTTAAAACTGTTAAAATTAGAGTTTTGGCCAGGCGCAGTGCTTGCACCTGTAATCCTAGCACTCTGGGAAACCGAGGCAGGTGGATAGCTTGAGCTCAAGAGTTGGAGACCAGCTTGCACAAAAGTAAGACCCTGTGTCTACTAAAAATAGAAAAACTCAGGCAAAAGGATTGCTTGAGCCCAAGAGTTGGTGTTTGCTGTGAGCTATGAGGCCACAACACTCTACCCAGGGTGACAGCTTAAGACTCTGTCTCAAATAAATAAATAAATAAAATAATGAAGTTAAATTAGAGTGTCATGTGTGTTTGTTTCACTTTTTTAAAAACTTAATAGTAGCCATCTAGAATTTCTATTGGTTTATATTTAGTGCTATAATAAATTCTGAGAGCTGAAATTTCTTCTTGACTACATATTGCATAAATAACAGAATAACAATACCTCCCTTATAGGATTACTTTAATTATCAGATTATCAAAGTATATGTAAGCACTTACAGTAGTAACATTCACAAGGTAAGAATTCAGAAATTATTAAATGTTTTATTAATAATAATATTTCAGAACACTCATTGCAAATATCTTTTTGGAAAATAAACACAGGCTTTGATCAACTTTGACAGCTGATTTTTCTGTGGGAACAAAACAGATGGTCATCATATTTCTTGCATCAACCCTGCCAAAATTTTCTACCCCAAAATAGCTTTGCTAGCAGTCTGTCTGGTTATTCCTAACTTGACCCATTCCCCAGTCAACTAAAACTAACTCCTTTTATTTAGCTAAGCATATGCATTTTGAATGATACTTTTTTCTTTGAAAAGCATGTGAATTTGTTTTCATTGAACATTTGTGCTAGTGAAAGTAGCAGTATTTTGCACAAACTTTGGCCACTTTTAAAAATATAGTTTTTATGAAGATGCTTATTCAAGTGAAAACTAAATCAATAAGTGTTTTTATGAAGTTTAATCCAATAGAAACAAGATTTTAGTAATAGAATTTAAGGGCTTCAAATTTTAAAAATTATACTATCTATTACTTAGTTAAGATAGTAGTTCAGTTTCAATACCATTTTTCTAACTCTAAACCACAATTAGTCATCATGTTTATAAGCAACATAAAAATTTAAATGATAATGGCGAAAGTAAAAACTTCAGGGATTTGAGTTTTCTGAATATGACCCTCTTTGTATATTTAATGGTTATGATTTGTCCAACTCCTTCTCCATCAAAGGGAATCATTAAAATATGTTTAAATCATCATTAGCATGACTCTTATGGAAAATAAGATCTCAGAGTTTCAAGTCACATTAAACCCAAGTAATAGCATTTCCAAAGCATTCATTTCTAACTATACTTTGAGGTATAACTTGCAATTTGCATTATAACTAGAATTGGGGCACTATGCCAAAATATATCACTTAGTATGGTACTCATATTTTTTCTCATAAAAATAAAAACCCATGTAACCTGTTTTTGCAATAAATTTTTAAGTAAAGATAGATAACACAGAATATTTAAAAATCTTTTACCTTGATAACATGTATATTTAAAAGTTTCCCTTTTTCTTACTTTTTTTTTTGTTTTGGATTATAAATACAGCATTCTCAGTCATCAAATGATAGAAAAGCAGACTTCATTTCATTCCTCAACCTTCCCTCCCACCTAATTTTACATCACATGGCAGATTTATTTTCGATCTCAATTTTTTAGGAAAACCCATCATATTGAAAATGTTTTTCATTTTTAAAATGGGCTTTCACCTTGAATGTAAGTTTTAGCTTATAGTTTTTAATACGATGCTTTAGAAAATGTTTCCACATTCTGAGAGACATCGGTTAACAAGTTTAAACCTTGGATGCACCTGCAGGGCTTAAGGAATTATGTTTTATCTCTTTTGGCTTGTACTAATTAAAAATACACTACTGATATTTAATAATTATGGAAATTGAGTGAAAATATCTGTATGTTTCTAATAAAATCATTTAATTTAGGCTTTTAGATTTCAGAAATTCCCTTATTTAAAACAGAAGAGTTCAAAATTTCTTCATATTGTTACATGACTGCTATAAATATTATTTTGCCATTTTATTTCTTTTAGTTTAGAAAATTATCTATTTAATACACTTAATAGTCCATATTCTATATGAAGTATTGCATTATAATATGGAAATATAAAAATTAACAGAAAATTATCTATTTAATACATTTAATAGTCCATATTCTATATGAAGTATTGCATTATAATATGGAAATATAAAAATTAACAGCAATAACAGAGAGGCTCTGTTTATTTTTTATTTCAGAGTATTACAAGGGTACTCACATATTGGTTACATAAATTGCATTTGTACGTTTGAAGCTAACATTATATGAGGTCTTACAATTATATTCATGAACCTTTCCTAGACAAAGTGATACCTCATTGCTGAATATCACTATGGTCACATTTAAAATACTCTCCTTAGAAAGTTATGCACCAATGCCAGAGCCCAGTTCACCCTTCAAAGCAATTTTGGAACTCTTTTCCTGGAATGGTCATCAAAGCTGGTATTATTTTACCCTTATGTCCTAAATGTCATCAAAACTTCTCCCCTTCAATATTTTCTTTATCTTCAGGTAAAGAAAAAGGTCACTGGGGGCAAAATTAGGTGATTAAGGGTGGTGTTTTAATACAGTTATTTGTTTACTAGCTAAAAACTCCCTCACAGACAGTGCCATGTGCCCTGGTGCATTGTCCAGATGCAAGAACCACCTATCTCATGCCAAGATTTTCAGTTAAGACTTTCCTAATTGTTTCTCTATCAATGTTGACTTGGTCTGTTATGCTTCCCACAGTTAGCTGATGATTTCAATGCACAATTTGATTAATTTTTGCAATGCTTTCCTCAGTTGTTTGTTACTAGTCACCAGGACCTCTCTTCATCAGTGATGCTTTCTCTCCCCTCAAAAGAACATTTAATCCATTTGCACACTGACATTTTGTTCATGGCATTATCCTCATAAACTTGGACTAAAATGTCCCTAATTTTACATGTCATCCTTCCAAGTTTAACAAGACATTAATGGATGTCCATTGCTCTAATTCAATCTCCAACCTCCTTGAGACAGGACACAAAAATGTGAAACAATAATGAATGTGACTCGGCAAGACTCTGACACGTGTCTACATGAACACAGCTGTGAGACATTGACATACCAAGTTTAAGAAACCTTACCAAGTTGTTTGTGGAGTGATGCCAGGGTAAGCACACAGTGGCAAGTTTTGAACTTAATTATCAAAACTTGTAAGTAAGTGTACCCTTCACCCAGAATATGTGAATTGCACCCAGTACATGTGAATTAACTCTACCCCTTCTCCTCTTCCCTCCCTCCTAAATTTATGTTGAGTTTAACTTCCATATGTGCATAGTTAGTTAATTGACTAATTCCAATTTGGTATTAAGTACATATGATGTTTGTCTTTTCATTCTTGTGATAATTTGCTTAGAAGAATGATCTATAGTTTTATCCAAATTCTTATAAAAAAAGTACCAGATTGCCTTTTTTTATGACTGAGCAGTATCCTATGATATACACATACCACATTTCATTAGAAAGTTGTACATATACTTGCAGAAATTATTTCATGACAGTGAGAAGGAAGAAGTCCTCCCCAACTCATTCCATGAAGGC
>NW_003852427.1:14349726-14350636 GCF_000181295.1 Otolemur garnettii | reverse complement strand
ACCATTTAATGGACAGGTGTGTATGTTGATATTATTAATGTTTAGTCTTTAAATGGATTGGATTAAATATCTTCATCTTACAGAAAATAAGAATAAAGCAGATAATCCTTGAATTTTAAATATTTTTTTAAAAGAATGGAATGTATTTATTAGTGGTGTGGGGACTTTATGCATTGTGAGGGCAGAGAGGGGCTTTGTCTGTTGTTACTTGAATTTCTTTCTCCCTTCTCCTTCTGTTTCTCCCGAACCCTTACATACATGAACTCAAAATCTACATACAAGGAAAACTTAGAAATTCTTTTCCATAGAGTAAATGAAGTGAAATACTATTTACAAAATTAAATTTATGTCTTCTTAGAGAGAAATGTTGTGGGTAAATTGTGAGACATGATGCCCTTATCAATTGTTCCAATACCCACATTAGAAATGCTGAAAATACAGAAATATTTCAGTGTCTTTGTTATTCAACTAATATAAAGAGACTTTTGATTCAATGATATTGGTATTTATTAATTATTAAATGGGGGACCTGTGTAAGAATAACTTCACAATGGTTACGGATTTTTGAATATATGGTTTCAGAGTGTTGAGAAAAATGAGAGTTTCTATTATCAAAAGTCAAAATTAAAGAGTTCCTTAATGACATCTCGCAAGGTTCACTGAAATTCAAATAAATCATTAAAATAGTTTTGGTAAGAGCTAGCTCTAAGAGAATGAGAAACATATGGATTGGAGAAAAATTCCTTGAGGCCACACTCATTAAAGATTTTGCAAATGCAAAACATTTTGAAAAACAGTGAATAAGCTAGCTGAATCTAAAGGAACTCTAATTTTCATTAGATTTAATTACTGAGTAGAATGAATCCACACTTAACTCCTTTGTAACATTACCCTTTAAAAAACTTTTACA
>NW_003852427.1:14347350-14349092 GCF_000181295.1 Otolemur garnettii | reverse complement strand
AAAAAAAAAATCAAATTTAATATACCTTTATTGAGAGTCTACATTATTACAATATGCCAGGTGCCAGAAAAGAGTAAGTAGTACACCCTTCTTTCCAGAAACTTAAAACAACACAAAGGAACGCAGGAGGTAAAGCTGGAAGTGGTATAGATAGGAGCTGCTCAACTCCTCCTTTCTTCAATGGCTGGAACTTTCTTTAAGTCTATCATGGGACACACCTGTAGTTAGTACCATTCAATACAGGTATTTATGTACCACTTTTTAACAAAGCACAGAAATGGGGAGGTGCTGAATAAATTATTTGGAACACAAAGAATCTAGGTGCCATATTTAACACAAAGTAATGTAATGGGGGAATACTTTATAATACAAAAAAAATCATGAGTAAAGGCAGAAATTAACAGAGAAAATGAGGGATGCATCAATAGCAGAAATGACTCACCAAAATGTGAAGCTGGACACGAATAAGATTTATACACAGATTAGGAAGGACTGTGTTCTTACAGGAACAAAGAGTGAAATAAGAGTTTAGAGACAGGCCGAGTGGCCTACGCCCATAACCGTAGCACTCTGGGAGGCCAAGGTGGGTGGATTGCTTGAGCAAAAGAGTTTGGGACCATCCTGAATAAGAGCAAGACCCTATCTCTACAAAATCTAGAAAAACTGCTGAGGTGTGGTGACGCATGCTCTAGTCCCAGGTGCTTGGGAGGCTGAGGCCAGAGGATCACTTGAGAATGTGATGTTGCTGTGAGCTATGACACTGTGGCACTCTATCCAGGGCCATAGAGTGAAAGTCTATGTTAAAAAAAAAAAAGAGTTTAAAGATGTTTGTGTTAAGCAAAAATGTGGCTAAATCTCTGATGGTCTTGCTAATTCAACAAACATTGATAATTTCTGGAAAGTATAGTGATGTCCCTGAAGGACGTGAGTGGGGAATATGAGAATACACTTTTCATCACAATAAACCGTGTTCATACATTTTTTTTTCTTTTAAAGAGAGAGAGGCTTAGAGAAAACACAATACTGGAAATATTAAGACTTGACCAAGGAAACTCACACTAGAAATAGAAATGGAAGAACAGATAAGAGTGATAGATCACAGTTCATAACCACAAAAATGGAGAATAATTAATGGCAAAGATTATGTTTTAAGATGGACGACCAGACACATCAGAGGCAACATTACATGATTAAATGGTGGGAAAAAACAGTATTCCATTCACAACTGCTGTAAGAGGCCAGGACTCAAACGTCGACATAAATCATTGGAGTTAAGTGATCAATAAATGGATCCTTCTAGATTTCAGAGACAAAGTGATAACTTGGCAGACAATCAAATAAGAGGTAGAGAGTGCCCAGGAAAGTCTGCGGAGCTGTGGACAGCATCCAATTCAGAGAACAGTCTGAGAACGGAGACAGCTTTGTGCTCATCTTCATGGTTTGGCATGGTTTGGGCTGAGACAGGCCTGAACCCCAGCTTTCATAAATTCATTCTGTAAGTGTCTGTCACATAATAACCATTTCCAGGAATTATGTAAGCATCAGAAAGAATTGATAAAACATAATCCTGCTTCTTGAAAAACTCCCAGTTTTCAGAGAAACATGACAAAGATATTAATGGATAAACAATGAACTCTCACTAGAAATATCAGAAGGGGTTTTTTTGAGGTGGCGATTTTCTTTTCTAGTTTCTGGATAAGAAAGACAGACAAGAGCTACATCATGGGCTAGGACATGGGTGA
>NW_003852427.1:14339375-14347257 GCF_000181295.1 Otolemur garnettii | reverse complement strand
AACATATAACCCTCCCTTATTTGCTGCAGTTTTGCTTTTAAAGTTATTTGTAACACAATTAAAAGGAAAATGATTGTGATGGATATTATTTATATGAAATCCATTTCATTAAGCCTCAAGCTATAGCAAATTCATAATTTGCCAATGCTAACATTCATTTCTGGAGATCAATGGTCCTTCATATAGAGCAATTGGAAATAAGTGGGTATATCTGTGTATCTCTGTGGGTGATGGGGTGTGCGTGTGTGTTGGAGTCAGAATCCTCTGAGCAGCAGTTGCTGAGGTGACTGCATTGTTCAGTCTCCATTGTACCTAAGTCACTGTCAGCATTAACAGATAAATAATTGCTTTTTCAGACTCAGAGTGTAGACTGCTGTCCAAAATGCTGGCCATTGTTTGAAAGATCCTGCATGGAATGGGGACGCTGTTGTTTACTGTGACTTGGAAGCCACATTTGACCGTATATTTAAAGTGATATATAAAAACATAGCTTTCAGGAAAACCAAACTATTACATTTTGAACAGAATTTACTTCCTGTAGAGAAACATGACTATAGGTAAGCAGACAGAGAACCGGTGGAAACATGCCTTCAGTCATCCTCAACCATTTGCTGAATAGTTACTCCCAGGTATAATTAGAAGGAAAAATTAGAAAAGATTCCTGACAATAAGACTTAAGAAAAATTCACACCCAATAGACAGTAATCAGATGCTTCTGATCAATGATTTATTTCTGACCAAGTACCCTGTAAATGCCAACTTAAAAAATCAGGAAATAAAAAGGTTAAGTCCTATTTCAGGCATTGGCAATGGCCAAAGCAGCCAAGACACGAGAGGACAAGATCCCATGTCCAATTTGATTTGCTTTGTAAGAAGTAAAAGAAGTGACTGCATCTGTGCCTAGTTCATCCTTACCTTTAAATTCAAGCATTAGAGACGTCAGCAGAGAAACCTGTAAAGGGCCGGCCAGATACTTGTCTAGTAACACTGAAGTTAAAGGAGGCGTCTGAAAAAATTAAATTTTACAATATTTTTCATTTGGTTTAACTACAGAGTGACTATTCAAAAATAACTTATGGTGTACTTTAAAATAACTGAAACAGGAGAATTTGAATATTCCTAACACAAAGTAATGATAAACACTTTGGGTTATAGACATCCCAGTTACTCAGTTTTGATGGAAACACACTGTATGATGGTATCAAAATATCACATGTACCCTATAAATATGTGCATATGTATTAGAAAATTAAATTAAATGACATTATATTTGCATTTAACTATTTATTAGCAAATATTATTTCCTTATTAATGATCCTAAGTTCCTTAGAAAATGTCCACCTGAAGAATAAAAAATCTTCAGAATTTAGAAGAAGTATAGAATCCAAAAAAGACTATTCTCTCAGATATAATTAATTATTACGCTAGTCTTTTCATAGAAAGAAACTGAAGATTGACAGCAAGATGCCTGTGGCATTTAGAGGCAATTGAAGGCAGTGGGCTAAGGACTTTATTTTGATCTCATTAATTCCAATATTAGTGACACATTAAATGGCAGAGCTAAACTTTGAGCACAAGTAATCTCAGATGAATGCTTCCTTTCTATAGCACATCCCATCTATCCTGATTTAAGTTTAATTTTTTCAAAAAATTAACTATTCTTCATATATATACGTTGTTGGGAATTTGACATACCATAGGCACATAAAAACCTATGCTGTGCAGATCTACAGGGGCAAGGTCGAGCCTGGTGTAAGAAAGGTTGGGTTCGTATTATCCCAGGGAAAATGTTAGAGTCTTTTCTATGCTTTTATTAAACAACATTACTCAGAGATAATCTAAGCAAACCCAATAGAGAAGGATTCACTTATGATACCTCAAAAGGGGACTAAAAGAGGTTCTGGTCAAGCTAGTGCTGCCAGGTAGATGATTTGTGTGAATTTGCTGGGGAATCTGTCCTTTACAACAGTGAATAACTAAGATATCTGCCTTTGGAGAAAACAGAGTCTAACTAAAATGCTAAGAATCCTTGGGGCGTAGTTGTGGGTGCTGACAGATCCCCTCTCGTTGTTACTGTGACTCAGAAAATACTTCTCTCTAGTAAAGACAAAACGAATGCTACTTCCCGGTTTGATTTGAACGTATCTTTCTAAATTAAAGTTTTAAACACCACACTGACTTGTATTTCAGGAATGACAATGTAGTTATTATCGATAAATTGTTAAATAGCCGTGCTTCAAATGGGCTCACCATTTGCTATTAAGGAAGGTGACATGGTGCTGCCCTATTACACTTAGATATTTGTTTTCCATTAAATCATCGGCTGTAGAATTTCAGCGAGCAATGATTCCTAAGTGCACATTTTATAGTCCATTTGTGGAGAGACGGAGCAGCAGGGCTGAAGCATCAGTTACAATATTCTCATCTTTCTGCACCAGAGTGCTCAGCTGGGACTGGAAAGAAAAGAAATGCCTGCATTGGAAACAGCTCACAATTTCCTGGCCATTCAGAGCTCTCCTGATGTTAGAAGGGAGTTATTTTTTAAAGATTAGTTTTCCTTTCTTTTAATTTTAAAGATGATAATCAATATGTTTGAAACTTTATATTTTCAGTGGAATAAGGGAAGGTGATGGAATAAACAGATAATCAGTTAAGTCTGAAAATCTGCTTCTGTATGTGATTTCCAGAATATTTTTTCTCTTTTTTTTATCCGGAGCAAGACAAATGAGAATAAATTTGACACACTGGAAAAGTTTACTCTGAAAATTCTTTGAAACTGCAATCTCATTCTTTTATAACATTTTACTCTATGCTTATTAAGAAAAAAATGATTTATTTTCTGCTTTAATAACTGTATGTCTTTGGAGTAAGGTAATCAATTTTATCTATCACTCCATGCATCCAAACACAATGAAAGTTTCTATCATTCACACATTTCAGTCTCCCATATGCAAAGCAATTTTTTTTTTTTTTTACACAGGGTCTCAATCTGTTGCAGGCTAGAGTGCTGTGGTGTCAGCCTCGCTCACAGAAACCTCAGACTTCTGGGTTCAAGTGATCCTCCTGACACAGCCTCCTGAGTAGCTGGGACTGCAGGTGCCTGCTAAGAATTTCTTTTAATAAAGATCATAGGAACTCAATTTCAATAAATAATTGGTCAGTGTATATTTCTTAATAACATGTGTGTTTGAACATATATATACACACATATATATGCAAAAAAATGCATATAATGAACATATACTCTGTATATATGAATATATATGTATATATCATATATGTGTGTACATATATACACATATATATTCTAGAGCCTATAAATTTTTAAAAAGCCTCTGGTTTAAATGGAAAAACAAGAGGAAAAATCAGAATTATTCAACTCCAATTTTTCTTTGACAGTGATATTAGCTTTTAAAAGTTGTTCTGAGGCTGAGCATGGTGGTTCACACCTGTCACCCTCACACTCTGGGAGGCTGAGGCGGGTGGATTGCTTAAGCTCAGGAGTTCAAGACCAGCCTGAGCAAGAACAAGACCCTGTCTCTACTAAAAATAGACAAATGGTGTTGTAGTGGGTGCATGCAGTCCCAGCTACATGGGAGACTGAGGCCAGAGGATTGCTTGAGCTCTAGAGTTTAAGGTTGCTATGCCAGGATATTCTACTGAGGGTGACAAAGTGAGACTCTATCTCAATAAATAAATAGATAAATAAATAAATAAATAAATAAAAATTGTTCTCGGTAAACAATAAAATGCATACCCATTTCTTTGTTAATGAAAGAAATAACTTCTATAGATCTGAACATATCTAAAGGATAAAATGATTTATAAAGTTATTTAATTCCAAAGTTGATTTTGAATATGCACGATTCTATGTCATATTTCCTCATATTGATAGAAGACAAGAAGAGAATTGTTGAATTACGCAATTATTTTCTAAAAATGAAGTAGGAAACATAACTTTCCTGAACACTTGACACAATGCCCTAAATTTTGTCAGTATTTTCCCTCTGACATTATCCATTCTTATAAAACATTGTAAGGGTCTGTACTCATTCTTGATAGTTTCAAGGTCAAAACAATCTCCTGGCTGCTCAGTTCCCTAAACTCAACTCTTCTAGTGAACTTTGAACTTCTCTCCACTTTACGAAACTACTGACATGATTATTCCCTAAATCTTCTCATTGCCATTTTCCTAGAATCCAGAACCTCAATTTCCAGCATATCACATTGTGAGTGTCAGTCCCTAACCTTCCAGATTCCTCCCTCTAGGACCGATACTGCACATCACTTACTGATGCCATAAAGACAGCTCATGAAATAACCAACAGCATTTCTGTCAGACCTTCATTCTTCTCTTTTTCTAGCTTATATAGTCTAGAAAAAGAGAAGAATGAAGAACTATTACGTCTAGTTCCTTACATAATACCTTTAGAAATGGTTTATCAGTTAGGGTCACAGAAGGAAATAGAATATTCAAAGGTTTAACTGAAAGGGATTTATGTGGCTTGGATAGAGTTAAAGAGACCAAAGATCCCAAACAGAAAAACAAACAAAGAAACAAAAACCTCAAGGAACTAGAAATATGGGGAAGTCATCACACTCCTGAACCAAAAGGTACAAGTGAGAATTGAAGAAGAATCTCGACAGAGATGGAATCTTAGAGGAGGGACTCAGAAGAGCGATGGCCGTAGGGAGGCCGGATGGTTCCTGAATTCAGTGAGGGAGGAATGGGGATTATTACTAGAACTCACATTTTACCATCCTCTTTCTTCCTGCTAGTGGCTTCCATTCTCCAACAGGAAGTTGGAGACTAAACAGGCTCCAGGACAATGTGTAGGGTGCAATCTGCAGGGAGCAGCACGTGCCAGAGAAAAGCAGAAAATGGGTTTGAGAAAAGGAAATGAAGAAGGGCCACGGACTCCCAGGTGGGTCTCCTGACTTGCCTCATTTAACTCACCTGACATAATCTCAATCCTGATTAAATACAACTGTTGCCCTATATGCTATCCAAGAAGGTACAAGATGCTGATGGGACAGCATCCCATCAGTTTTTCCAGTTTTTCCCATTTTGGATGGGAAAAACAAAATAACCATATAACAGCAGCAGCCATAACACACACACATGACTTTGGACCTAATCACTTAAAAGTGTGGCCAGAACTCTCCAGGGTACTTCTGATCTATTTATTCCCAGATGCCTGTCACAACTTCTCTTTCCACTTGAGTCTCCAGAAATGTTCAAATTCATTGCTTTTATTGATAACTTTGTTTCAAATTTTGCTGAGACAATGGATTTAACCAAAATAATACTTTATCTTACTACCACAACATTCATCAACTCACATGCTTTTCCATGCATATTCTCTGTTGTTTCTCCTCTCTCTATGAATAAACACACCCATTTGGCCCCAACACAAAACCTCCACATGTGTACTTGGTTAAATAGCTCCTCATGGGCGGCACCTGTGGTTCAGTGGGTAGGGCGTCAGCAAGGGAATTGCCTAAGCCCAGGAGTTGGAGGTTGCTGTGAGCTGTGATGCCACACACTATACTGAGGGTGAGAGAGTGAAACTGTCTCTAAAATGGAAAAAAAAAAAAAAAAAAAAGTAGCTCCTCCTGTACTCAAGGCCTTTTTCTCTTGTATTTTTTCATATATCACATATATATACATATATATATATATTTTTTTTTTGCTTTCAGTGAGATCACACATATAAATCACTGAAACACCTGTAATATACACCATCTTAAAAACAAGTGTAGGATGCCGGACCTCATATTTTCCTTTAGCTGTGCAATTTTTTTTGTTAAAAAAAAAAAAAACTAACTGAAAGTGAGATTATAGACAGTGAATACACTTCTTTGACCTCTATTTCTACACCAACATTCTCAGGAATATTTTATCTCTGAGAATTCATCACTGTGTAGTCACAATGTAGAAAAAGTATTTGATGCTTGTGCTTGAAATTTTTGGAAAAATATTGAAATCGTGTATTTTATAATTTATATTTTTTGATCAGATTTAAGGGCAGAAATATCAGAACTGCTCCCTTTCATATAAATTGTCAGTTTCTACTAATCATTTTCTTCTCTGGTCTAATAATAAGGACTAAAATTTAAAAAATTAAGCTGTTCAAGTCAATCATACAAACTGCTAACAATTTGTCTTTAACAATTGATAATAACCATTTTAAAATTATCAACCTTGGAAATTTCACTTTGATTATAGTCAGTCTGGCTGCTTTAAAATTTTAAGTGACTGATACCTAGGGAATAAAGACACATTTCTTCTCAAAATTTAATGGATGGACCATCAATCTTACTGACAAATGAAAAGGGATCTTCAACAGATTAAGATCATTGATAAGGTGTTATTAATAATTATTAATGAATAGCCTATCTCTGTTTTTTCACACATTCATGACATATTTTCAAGAATTGAGCAGGAAAGTTTGAAATGCAATGCACAGAGTAAATTGCAAATTAGAACAGGTACAGAAGATAATGCGGAGACATAGAGGGCTATTTATCTCATCTTCTAGTGAAGATTACTGAATTATGTTTCAATTTTCCATCTAAAGAATTAGTGAAACAAACCTCAGTGGTTCTCACAAACTATTGGTATTAAATATGAGCCTGTAGAATAACTATAGTGCAGACCAATTTAATCTAGAACTTGACCAGGAACAAATTTCTCCTTTAGGCAAAGCAAGGAAAACAAGAATACTGAATTAAAAAGAACTCCTAAGTCATGTTCTGGATTATTATAGGTAGAATGAAATTCATCTAATTTACACTGTTGCCTGGAGAGCTTTGTTGGGATTTTCATCAAAGTTTCTATCACTGTGCTAAGATGGAGGCCAATTCTGGTAATTTTACATACAATTCATTCTTTTTAATGGCACCATGCTATTCTAAATAAGAGTGGTACTATAAAGAGTATATATACCCACTATTTTTTTTCAATTGACTAGAAGGTCATATTTTATATGGTAATACATGTTACCAGATGTTGCCTAAATATGAGATTATCTGGTTGTTCAGTATGTTAGCAATAATCTCAGTTAGTAACTCAAAGCAAAAAGTTGATTAGGAAAAACTTGGATTATCTCCTCATCTCTAAAGATTGTATCTCCCATTTACATCTTCTACAAATCTGTCTGTAGAGATAAGGGAAAAAATTAATATACTGAATATTCATTAGTTTATGATGATTTTCACTTGGTAGGGAGCTTCTAGATCCTTGATCATAACTGTCCCCCATATACCTCTTTTAGAATAACTTTCTAGTTAGCTCACTTGCATTAAATCAAAAAACAATTTTTTATTCATTCATTTTATTCATATGACTCATATATCAGATATCCCTCAGTTATTGTTTAAAAGTAATGAAAAACTCATTTGCAATCCCACCAGCAGTGTAGAAGTGTTCCTTTCTCTCTACATCACTCCAGCAGCTAGCATTTGGGGACTTTATAGTGTAGGTTAATCTCAAAGGAGTTACATGATATCTCAAAGTTGTTTTGATTTGCAAGTCTCTGAGGATTAAATATCATGAGTATTTTTTCATCTGTTTGTTGTCATTCTTCTGTCATTTTCAGAGAAGTTTCATTCAAGTCTTTTGCCCACAAGGACATGGGATAGTTTGCTCTTTTCTTAAAGATTAATGTGAGTTCTCTGTAGATTCTAGTTATCAGATCTTCGTCAGATTCATAATGTACAAAAATCTTCTCCCATTCTGAAGGCTGTTTGCCTTGGTTGTAGTACCATTAGTTGTGCAGAAGCTCTTTAGCTTGATCAAATCCCAGCTATTTATTTTTGGTGTTGCTGCAATTGCCAAGGGAGTCTTCCTCAAAAATATTTTCCCAGACCAATATGTTCA
>NW_003852427.1:14336204-14337989 GCF_000181295.1 Otolemur garnettii | reverse complement strand
TATTCCAGAGATCTATGCCTCTACTTTTGTGCCAGTACCATGCTGTTTTGAACACTATAGATTTGTAGCATAACTTGAGGTCTGGTAAAGAGATGCCTTCATATCAGCTTTTACTTCTAAGAATTTTATTGGCTATTGGGCTTTTTTATAGTTTCATATAAAACAAAGTATTATTTTTTTCAGGTGTTTTAAAGTATGATATTGGTGTTTTGATAGGGATTGCATTAAATCTATAGATAGCTTTGCATAGTATGGATATTTTAACAATGTTGATTCTTCCCAATAATGAGCATGGTATGTTCTTCCATTTGTTAACATCTTCTGCTATTTCATTTCTCAGAGTTTCATAGTTCTCTTTATAGACATTGGTCACATCCTTTGTTAGATATATTTGCATGTATTTCATCTTCTCTGGCACTACTGTAAAAGAAATAGGGTCTTTGATTTTATTCTTGAGTTGACTGTTGTTGCCATATGAAGGCTATTGATTTGTGGGAGTTGATTTTGTATCCTGAGAAATACAGAAAATACTCAATGAACTAGAAGTGACCTTACATTTGATCCCACAATCCCATTACTACTCTAAGAACAAAAGGCATTTTACCACAAAGACATTTGCACCAGAAGTTTTACTGCTACTCAAGTCATAATTGCCAAGTTGGGGAACCAAGCCAAAAACCTATTAACTCATGAATGAATTAAGAAATTGGGGTATATCTATTCTATGGAATGCCATTTAACTATAAGAAATGATGGAGACTTTACATCTTTTATGTTTACGTGGATGGATTTGAAACACATTCTTCTAGGTAGGGATATCTCAAGAATGGGGGGAAAAGGTACACAATGTACTCAAAACTAATATGAAACCAAAATATAAACACTCATACACTCATACAAATGATAAAACACAAATACAGTCTATCAAGGTGGAGTGGTGAGGAGGAAGAGGGGAAGAGAAGAGGGGAAGAGAAGAGGGGAAGGTGATTGGTAGGGGGGGAAGCCATTTGGTAGGATCTCACCTAATTTGCACAAGGCAAGGGGTCTCCTACAACTTGAACTTTACAATGGAATTGAGAACAATGTAACCTAAAAACTTGGTCCCTCACATTAATTTGAAATTTTAAAAAATAATAAAAAATTCCTAGTTTTTAAGTCAAGTTTTAATCTTTTTAAGGTTATGATAACAATCCTTTAGAAAGAGTTCACATAAAAATATGAATAAACTTGAAGCTGGCAGCATTTGTTCTCATACCACGTTTGCGGCAAATGTCTTTTCTCAAACAGCTTACAAAGGCTTAACAATAATTGCCTTACTTCTCTCAAGTTTATAACACCCCATAAACCTGCCATATCACTGTACAAAGCTGAATAAGCCCACAGTTGAATACAATGTGGAAGCCATAGAGGGAAGAAAAAAATAATATACAATTACTGAGAGATTTATGGGCATGTTTAATGTAAGATAGTGAATCTTTGCAGAAAGAACAAAACGGTATTATAAAGCAGGCATTATAGTTCCAACCTCAAAAACTGTTTTTATAGCAGTTAAGAAGGCATGAACAAAAGCAGCCGTTTTGTCCAGCATGGGTAATGCAGCTGCAAGTATCATGCAGGGCTCCACTTCTTTATGGGAGAATAATACATTTGTCAGCCAGTTTGCCTCAAGATATTAGAAGACATATAGCATGTCACGGTGCTATATTTTGTTTTATGAGAAATGAAAAATAATTGAATAGCCATTGAAACATAAAGGTCTTTGGGAAAAGATCCATGTTGTTAAAA
>NW_003852427.1:14327702-14336155 GCF_000181295.1 Otolemur garnettii | reverse complement strand
ATGATATATTCAGTCTACAAAGAAATCAGTATTTGTCATTAATGCAAAACTGAAACTCAAGTATTTTATGTATAATAGTAATAGAATAGTGACAAATTACAAGTTGTTATATACTTTTATTAAAACACATTTGATACAGTGATTTCAGTGGCTCATATCAGAATATTATTTGGCATTGCTGTGAGACAAATGACTATGGTTACAAATATATGTATGTATATATCCATAGAAAGAATATCTAAAATCAACAATAAACTCATCTGAAGAATTAAAACAATAGTTAAACACAAACATGAGATAGAAAAATATTAATCTAGTGCAATGTTTTTCTTTATTTTATTCATTTATTTTGAGAGAAGGTCTTGCTTTGTTGCCCTGGGTAGAGTAAATTTTCGGCCTCAAGTGATCCTCTTGACTCAGCCTCCCAATACCTGGGGCAATAGGCACCCACTACCTAGCCCAGCTATTTTTAGAAACAAAGTCTGACTCTTGCTCACACTGGTTCCTATTCTGAGCTCAGGATATCCAACAGCCTCAGCCTTCCTGAGTGCTAGGATTACAGGCAGGAGCCACCGAGCCCAGCCCAGCAATATTTCTTTAGTTTAATGATTGAAATGACCTAAAAGTAAAAAATTATTTTACTCTATACTTATTAATGTTTGGTGCAACGGCTTGTTGATTATAGTACACAATTATGTGATAATTCACTGTTCTTCTCTCATTTTCCTCACAATAATAATCTTGTTTCCCAACTACATCTTCTGGTTTAATTTATCCACAAACTTCATTCTTTTAATTACTTACACTAACAATTGACTCATCTGCTTCATCTCTTTATATTACTCATGTAAGTCCTACAGTCAAAGTGAAAATAAGGAAAATTGTATTTTCTCTACATTTTTAACAACACAGTTAATATTTTCTTAAAGTTTTTGAAAGCATAAATGACAGTAACATTTCATTTAAACTTCCCAAATAATCTATTGGTGTTCTAGAATATTCCAGTTCATGACATTGGGCTCCTTCAAGCACTAAGCTGCTAAAAACACATACCTAGCTCCCAACCACACCTCTCCACTAGTAAGGCAAAAATAAATAAATAAATAAATAAAATAAAAAAACATTGGTAGAACCACAACTTACTGACATATTCTTTAAATCTTATGAATTATGGCAACCATTATCAGTTCTCTGAAATCATGGTTTTGTCTTATTTACCACACTCTATAATCTCATTTAAATGAGATTTGTCCTCATAGACCAAAAAAGAAAAAAAAAATCTTTTAAAGCATATTATGTTACAATATTTTTATACCAGCAACATTTAAGTTATGATAAGTCTTTTCATACCCACGGGTCATTTGAGAGTATGAAACATTCTATTTTATGCCATCAAGCTTATATCTTTCCATAATATAATGTTTTTGAATGTCAGACTAATCACAGCAATATATTAATGATTTACACACCTAAGAGAAATCTAGTATCTGTTGTTTCCCCCAAATAAATATGACTTTATTGCTGTTTGGTTTCAAACAAATAACTCTACTTACAAAATTTGGATATTGTTGCAGTCTTTATGTAAAAAGTTTACTTTGTTTTAATTTTTAAAGTTTAAAGAAATACATATTGAAATAAATTTTAATTAACCCAAACTATTGTTGTATTTAAGGACCTTCTATAATAATACATAGCAGAAGGAAATTTCATTCTGGAATATTTCAATGCAATGAATACTAAATATTCATGTTTAGTTTTCAAAGACAACATTAAGAAGTTATAATTTTTTTCTAGTTCCATATACATTTGTTTTTTTTTCCTTTTTTTTCCATTTAAAAAAATTTCAAATTAATATGCGGGTACACATTTTAAAATTACATTGTTCTCACTTCCAGGGCAAATTTTCAGTTGTAAAACAACCACTTAAGGGAGAAGAGATTCGATTCTGAGTCTCCTACTCCCGGGTTCTACGTGGAGAAGCCGAGTACTGCTCCAGGTTGACAATGTGGCCACAACTACTCTGTCTTTGTCTCTTCACAAAAATCTAAACTTTTTAATAAAAGCCTTTCTCACAGTAATAAAGTGTTCTCCTGCTTTGGTTTTAATTTGCATCCCCTGATGATTAGTGATACTGAGAATTTTCTCATACGTTTTTTGGCCATCTGTATCTTCCTTTGAAAAGTTTCTGTTCATATAGTTTGCCCATTTTTTGAGAGGGTTATTTGACGTTTCTTAATGGTTTTTTTTTTTTTTTTAGACTTTCAGTCCCTTTAATTAGATGTTCTGAGGAGAAGACAGAATGACAGGCAGGGGTGGGGAAGGTGGTGCTTCTTGAGTCCCACTCAGCAACTGGTCAGTTCTCGTCCTCCGGCAGCTGAATCTTGCTGGGGTCGAAACAGTTGGATTCCATGAGAGGGAGGCCATTGGCCTCTCGGTATTTCACAAGCCTTTCAGCTTCCCGGCGGGCCCACTCCTGCATCCCATAGTCAGGCAGATAGGCCACGAAGGTGCCGCCAAGGACCATGACAATGGAGAAGCCAAGGAAGAAGACAACCCGCATGTTCCAGACATCTATAACAGGGTCCTTGTCAAAACCGTGGGAGTCGGGGTTCGTCCCATAGAGGTTTTCCTCCTCGGGTTCTGGGTCCTCCTGCCAGTGTATGGTCGGTTCCGGCGGCCGCTTTCCCGCCACAGTGGACGGGGTGACTACAGCCCTGGAGGAACCAGAGTCCCAGCGAACATGGGCAGCCAGGAGCCCTCGCGTCGCCACTGCCACCAAAAGGCGGCGAGCGGACAAACCTAATAGCCCAGACGCCATTACAGATTGTACTGCAGGGTCTCGGAGCGGAGACGGAAATGCGATTGTGCGCAGACGCAGTTAGCCCGCAGCGCGATAATTGTTGCACCGCCCCATCACACTAAATAGGTCCCTAGTCTGATTTGGTTTTCAAATGAGGTGGGGCGTTCAGGAGTCCTCTCACTCCCGTTGTCATGGCCTCGCGGGACCAATCATTCCCCTGTCCTCTCCATCAAGCTGAGAAATCTCTTATTGATAGGTCTCCTCATTTCCTTGACAGAAAGAAATTGGTGGCATTTGGGTGGGCACAATTCCCAGCCAACTGCTCAGTGATTTCCCTTGCCCTTTGAGGAAAGAAGTGTTTCTTAATGGTTTACCTGAGTTCTATGTAGGTTCTGTTTATTAGCCCTTTATCAGACATTTAGCTTGTAAATACTTTCTACCATTCTGTAGATTGTCTCTTGGCTCTGTTGATTATTTCCTTGGCTGTGCAGAGCTTCTTAATTTAATCAAGTCTCATTCATTTATTTTTAACCTAGCACTTTTTAAGAAGTTTAAATAGCTTACCCCAAATATAGCTAATCACATTATAAATTAAGTGACACAGAGATTTTAAATTGTACATGTCTGGAAAGTGAATGTGTATAATTGGTGTTTTAAGCCCAATCTACAGAGAATTCCAATTATGTGCTGCTTTTTTCATTCCCTCATTAAGAGAGTACAAAACATCAATAATGAACACTAAAATAAACTATTCTAAGAGAATGGAGATTTTGCAAATATTGAAATGTTATCCAAAATTACATGCCCTTAAATATTCCTAGAAACTTGATGAGATGGAAGAAAACTTCTCTAGAGGTTCTCTTTCAAGTTGGAATGCAGTAACATCTGAAATTTTTTAACAGTGAATCATTGTGCTCAAAACTGTCAGAGAATTGACACAGCATCTATAACTTAGTATGAATGCAGCATTAAAATGTTTCTTTTTACCTATACATAAGTATAATTATTAACAGTTGATAGTTACACAGTAATAATTATTTGTTCAAATAACATAATAAATACATTTTTATAACAAATTTTATATCATAAATAATGTGTCTTTAATTATTCCTTGAAATTCTCTGAAATAAAACTTAAGTTTTTATAATGTTTTCTTTAAAATAAGATACTCTTTATTTATATAGATATATATACTATATACATTTTTACCAAACAGGCTTGAAATATGTACACATTTTATATATTTCTTTGCATATTTATACACATGCTATAACTAAATGCCATTTTTGCACTTAAAAAATGAAATTTGGGCTAAATTAGCAATGTCAAGATTATTTTGCCTAAATTATATCACTAGGTAAAATAATTCTTTAGTAAGTAATTCCAAAAGATATTTTCTACCTAAATAATTGAATTATACTTGCTATTTCTTTGTTTTCGTAAGGTAATATAGACTTTAAACAATATTTGAAATTAAATTATCATATGAACACTTCCACTTAATATTTTTTAATATCTGTTAAAGAAAGGAAAGTACTGGGAAGGGTGTGTCCTGAACTGAGAATCTTGTGGCCAGTGACAGATATGCCAGCTGAGCATAGATAGAATGGGACTGGCCTCACTATTTTGGTCTGCTGCCAATGCTCAGAGACCTGCTAGGTCAAGGTAGCAGAAGCCAGGCAAACTCCACTTCCACCTGGTAAGCTGTGGGGCCCAGACTTTCCTTCTCTCACAACACAGGCGCCTTGGCATGGCCCTCCCGCACCTCCCTGGAAACATTGCCCCAAGAACCTGAGCAGGTCCCCCTGTAGGGGACAGCACTTGTATCAACACTTGACTATCCTGAACGCAAGGGTGTCTGTACCATCTCCACCCCCTTTCCAGCTTTGTCCTCCCCTGCCTGCCGAGGTGACAAAATGTGAGACAGGAAGCACTGGAATTTTACAGCTGTACACATCACCTGGGACCTGCCCATCATTTTCCTGATGCACAAAGGCCAAGCATAAATGCCATGACCTCCACAGCAGCTTCCTCGCTCCTGCAAATGCCACCTACTATCTGCGACATCAGTCAGCCCCTTTAAAACTTCTCCTGACACAACTAAATGCTGCTGGGGTAGGAGACAAGCTTTCCACTGAGAACCCACCATCACAATTCCCCACAGCATCCCAGCTACTCAGGAGGCCCTGACCTTGCTCAGCTCCATGGTAGATTATTACTACAGCTGTCCTTTGGGAACACCACCACACAGAGGCCATTTATAACTGAGGAAATCATACAGCATTTATGCTATTCCCCAAGGTGCCTAATATAAATAAACCTGAGGGAATCTCTGCTCAGTCCAGCACTGTCCAAATGAAATCCCTTCTGGGACTGAGAGTTGAGCTCAGGACACTATGCACCCCTCAAACTAGCCCACTGCCTGAGACACTGATGAGCTTTTCTGTGAACACAGATCAAGCATAGAACTACTGGGTGCACTGTGGCTAATTTTAACTGCAAGCATCTCCTACTGGACTGGAGGCTACACTACACTCTCCAGTACAAAACCTGCTAGCACAAGGACCCAACACTGGGGAACAAGATAAGCTTCCTGAGACCTCAGCCATCCTGGCTGAGAACTACTAAGAACATCTATAAATCCGTCAAGAAAAACTCCTAAAGGAAATGGAAACTCCCTGTAAACATATGACCTCCCAAGATTGAACCAGGAAGAAACATATATCCTGAACAGATCAGGAATGCATAGTGAGATTAAATCAGTAAAAAACAAGAAATCCCAGGACCAGAAGGATTACAGCTGAATTCTATCAAACATAGAAAGAAGAAATGGTACCAATCTTTACTGAAACTGAACCAAGAAACTGAAGAAAAAGGAATCCTCTCTAACTCATTCTACATAGAAGTATCACCCATATACCAAGGACAGGCAAAAAGGCAGCATCAACAAAAAATAGAACAATATTCCTGATGAAAATAAATGAAAAAAATTCACAACAAAACAATGATAAAACAAATTAAACAGCATATAAAAAGTTAATCCACCATGATCAAAGGAATTCAATCCCCAAAGATAGTTTAACATCCAAATCTACAAATATTACTCATCATGTAAACAGAATTAAAAACAAAAACAACAGTGATCAGTACAAGAGATATAGAAAAAAAACTGAAAAAATTTAGCACTCTTAACTATAAAAACTGACAACTAAGCATAAAAGGAACATACCTCAAAATAGTAAAATCAAATAGTTGATCTTATACCTAGAACAACAGAAATAATCCTTTAAAAGACACCTAGATTTGATAAGTGAATTAGTGAAATATCACAAATGCAAAATCAATATGCTAAACCAGTAGCATTTGTATACTCCAATAACAAACAAGCAGAGAACCAAATCATAAACTGAATCCCAATATTTTCCAATAGCTACAAAAAGAAATGCCTCAGACTATTTTTCACCAAAGAGATGCAATGCCTCTACTAGGAAAACTACATAACACTGATGAAAGATCATCAGATGGTGCAAACAAATGGAAAAGAAGAAGAATCATTAAAGAATCTAATGATCTAAGAATCATTAGATGGTGCAAACAAATGGAAAAACATTCATACTTATAAACTGAAGAAGCAATATTGTGAAAATGACTATATTGCTCAAAGCCATCTATAGATTCAATGCACTTCTTTTCAAAATATCAGTATTATTATTTAAAGAATTAGAAAAACGACTCTAAAATCTACATGGGACCAAAAATAAACCAAAATAGCCCAAGAAATCCTAGAGAAAAAGAATAAACTGGAGGCATCAAATTACCTGAGTTCAAATTATGCTGCAAGCTTACAGTAACAAAGACATCCTGGTACTGGCATTAAAACAGATACATACATCTTTGGAACAGAATAGAGAATCCAGAAATAAAGTCATATGTCTACCACCAACTGATCTTTGGCAATGTAGACAAAACAAAACAGGAGGCAAAGGAAATTGGATTTACTAAAGAATTCTGGGAAAATTAGAAAACCATATAAAGAAGAATAAAACTAGACTGATACCTTTCACCATAGACAAAAGTTAACTCAGTATAGATTAAGGGCTTAAACTATGGTCTAAAACTATGAAAACTATAGAATAAAACCAACTAATAAGTCTTCTGAACATTGATAAAGGAAAGAATTTATGAAAAAAACCCTCAAAAGTAAATTCAATAAAAATAAAAACTGACAAATATGGGAATTGAGTAAATTAAAATGTCTCTGGATAATAAATAAATAATCAACGGAGTATATAGGCAACCTACAGAATTGGTGATAATAATTGAGAACAAAGCATATTAAATGAAGACTGATTTCCAGAATCTGGAAGGAACTCAATATGACACTGACAATAATTCCAACAAAAAGGAGATGAAAGATGGGAACACACATTTTTTAAAAGAAGACATACAAATTGGTAACAGGTATGAAAAAAATGCTTTCCATAACTAATCATCAGAGAGAAGTGAATAAAGCCACAGCCAGTTGGGATTTCACGCAGTGAGAATGGCCCTTATTAAAAAGTCTGATAATAATAGCTGCTGATGTGTATGTGCAGAAAAGAGTACACTTATTCGGTGTGGTGGTAACCTAAGTTAGAGCAATCTTTAGGGAAGCAGGTTTTCAAAGAAGTATTGACAAAAATGAGTACACACAGACATGGAAAGTGAAATAACAGATACTGAAGATCTAGTAGCAAAGAAAGCTGAGGGAATGGAGAGGTTCATGGAATGAGAAATTACCTAATGTCTATTATGTGTGAGAATTGAGTGAGGAGTATACAAGAATCCAAGACCTCACCATTAAGCAATAGATCCATGTAATAAATCTGTACATGTATCCTCTTAATGTATAAAGTTAAAAAAAGAAAAAAGAAAAAGAAACTGGTATATATGCAGAGACAAAAAATGACAACTCTGTTGCTTTGGGAGACTTTGTATAAAAGTTAGGGAGAACATGGCAGAAAAAAGTTTCAATGTTTAGAAGAAAATAGAATAGTGGAATATACAACTGGCATATGAAGTTTTGGAAGAATTGTTTCCCATAACATCAGGAGAGAAGTTATGCTGAACCTTGTGACATATATGAATATGAGATAAAAATACATACTTCCCCGGCAGCATGATATCCTCCACAGAGAAATTAACATACATCCAGGTCAGCACCATAGAAACTTCTAGGGCCTCAAACAACAGCAATCACTAAATGTGATTATGAGACATTAGATTTTCACAGTTCAGGGCACATAAAAATCCTACCGAAATACTATCCTGGACAGTATCAAAATGAAACACTAGCGTTTAGGAATTAAACACTACAAATTATTGAAAAAAAATTACTAGAAAGAAGAGTCAGGAGACTTTATAGCCTGCAAACTGCAGATAAGAGAACAGTCTTATTATTAAATTATTAAACAGAATTATTATTAAATATATGTAAAAAGGTATTCCACGACATAAAAATGTAACAGAAAAATCCTGAAGGAATAAGGAATCATAATAAACAAAAAGAGCTACTTCAATTAAATCCAAATTTGAAAAACTTCAAAAAATAATTATTAAGTGCCATTAAAATTAGAAGTTCTCATCTTACAAGATAAATAACAGAATACATGAA
>NW_003852427.1:14324765-14327320 GCF_000181295.1 Otolemur garnettii | reverse complement strand
AAAAAAAAAAATTAGAGGACACTAAGATCAATAGCCAAAAAAAGTCAGATGACATATCTAATATAAATATATTATGATTTGACTCTCATTAAGCAACAATAAAATGATGAAAGTATCTCTTTAAAGTCTTGAGGGAAAATAGTAATAAACAGAAGATTCTATATTCAATTTATCTATAAATCAAGAATGAAGGTGAAGTAAAATGTTTTTAGACAAAAATTGAGAGAGTTTATTTCCATTAATCCTTCACTAAAAGAAATTCAAAAATGTACTTCAGAAAAACAAAGCCAAAAAATGTAAAATACTGAGCTCATAAAATGTTATGTAAGTATAATTATGTGTTTATTGCAATGAGAGAGAGAGAGAAATAAACAAGAAGAGACTAAGTTAGGAAGGGAATAAAAATGTAATGGAATAAAAATTGTGGAAAATATTGCTACAAAAGGAAAGAATAAGTAGATGGAGGTTAAAATATTTTAATGACCTTATACACCTGGAAGTATATAATACTTAACATAGATATTTGTATGGCAAATGCAGATAATAAAAAATATGAAGATAACTGCCAGAAACATAAAAGTAGAACATAAAACTGTCAAACCAACAAAGAGATCAGAAAACCTATATCCATGTAGCTTAAATCAGAAAAAAAAAGTAACATACAAAGAATCAAAAAGAAGGCATGGCAAACACATATGAAAACTGTTGGACCAAGAAACAGTTCATTAGAAGAGTTCTCTAAAGATTCCCATTTAGGGAAAGATGATTTAATTATTTACCCAAAGTAAAGGAGAAGATGTTTTCTACATGTTTGGATAATGTATTATATAGAATGAACAATAAGGCTGAGCTATTTGCTGTAGTACCAATAAATTGATAAAAACAATACGATTATTTGGAATGAAATCTTTGGAGCCTAATTTTATTTTATTATGGGGAACACTTATTGGTGGCTTATTGAATGGTAACCCTCTTATTTTACCTCAGGGATGGCCCCTGTCAAATGTTAATTTAATGGATGAAGATAGAAATTAAGATAATGAGAAGGTCAGTGGCTTCTAATGACAAAGGAGGGTAATTAATGTGTCACAGTCTCAAACCCGGTTCTTTTAACTCGAAAGACATTTTTTTCTGGAAAAAAATATATGAATTAAGATACATATATACATACATACTACAAAGTACCCACAGAACTTTACAGTAATTTGACTTCCAGATTAAACTCCAACATGTTTAGAAATTGGCAGGCATGACTTCTGCTATGGTCTGAATGTTTGTACAGCCCCTGCCCCAAACTAGTTAAAATATATTTCCCAACATATGGTGGTGTTTGGAGATGGGAACTTTGGAAGGACTCTGCCTCTGTGAACTGATTTAGTGCCCTTATCAAGGAGACCTCAGAGAGCTAACCTTGCCTCTCCCACCATGTAAGGACACAGATAAAAGCTGTCATTTATGAGTCTATAAATCAGAAAATGGGCTCTAATGAGACACTGCACCCAGACTTATTGATCTTGGACTTTTCAGCCTGCAGAACCGGGAGAAATAAATTTCTGTTGTAAATGAGCTACCCCAGTTTATGACAGTTTGATATGACAGCCACACTACAGCTTTCATCCTTACATCAAGATAAAGCTGGAAAATTTTAAATCCAGTGATTGTCCTTTAACTCACCAGAGAACGGATGTTGCGAGACAAATGTCCACATACATATATGGAGATAGATGCACACCGGGGAGTCATAGGGGAGATCTGCTTATGTTCTTATCAGGAGAAGAAATGACTGAAGCAATAAAATGGCAGAAAAATGTAAATGGTCATTTCGACCAACTCTTGGAGGCTAAATAAGCTTCCCTTAAAGTGAGAAAGTCTTTGAGGCCACAGTCACACACGGACTCCACATGTTTATCATCTTTATCTCCAAGTTTTCAGAGGGAGGGTCTTTGAATGGGCGTCTCCACCTTGACTTCTGCTTCTGTCTAGGAGAGAAAAGTGATCCTTAGCAGGTGTTCCTAGAGATTTCCTCATATCAAAGTCACACACTTAAAGGAAAAAGAATGAGCAAAGCCTAATCTCAGCTGGGGGGAGAGACCCTTCTCCCTCTAACTGTTTCTGGCCTTTTTCTCTTAACTAGGGGTAGAGGGAAGTTATTTCAGAGAGAGACACATTGATTGGTGGAGGTCAAAGCCCACAGACAAAACCCCACTAAGAAAGAATTGGAGGTTTACTCATAAAATTATGGAACATTCATCTTCTCCCACATCTTACCAGCACATCAAAAGGGCTCCAAAACAATCACAGTGAATTATAACTACAAGGGATACAAGATGCAGACTCTCTCTGCATAGAAGCACTCAGGGAAGCCCCAGACCAATCCAGGAGACAAAAACAGGGACAGAAATAAATTGGAACCTCTGGTACATAAAGCCAGAGCAAACATTAAAGCCAGCCCCATTCGTAGCCAGATTAAAATAAATTCTTATGCTAACAGTCTATTTGCCTTATTTCTATGATCCATAAAACATATTTAGCTATCAACACCAGCAACAACAACA
>NW_003852427.1:14323345-14324105 GCF_000181295.1 Otolemur garnettii | reverse complement strand
CAGTGAAATTATTCTTAAAAAGTGAAGGGAAATACTTTGTCAGAGAAAGTAAACTGTTAAACTGAATGCATTGGTTACCAACAGAACTATTTGCAATAAATGTTAAATACTTTATTCCGGCAGACAGAAATGATGTGGCTCACAAATCTGGATCTCTTCTATGAAAGGGAGAATAAATGCTGAAATTAAAATAAAATTTTTCTATTTTCTATTCTTAATCCAGTTGACAACACTTTAAACCAGTACAGGAACTATACACTGGTCGGCATAGCTGTGTATGCATTGGGTGACATCACTTATATGGAGATGTGACCATGACGGCCAAATTGCAAGGTGCAAGAGGGAGGAAGTGGGAATGATCACTTGCAAGAACCTTCACAATACATGAAAATTAATACTGTTATGTCAAGGTGGCTATATGCTAATTATAAATGTAAATTGTTAAGTCTAGAGCAACTAAAAATTTTTAAGAAGTATAATTAATATATAAACGAGGAGATAAATGCAATTATATAAAATGCTCAATTACAATCAGAAAGCATAAAAAGAGTGAGGTAGAAACAAAGAAAGACATCAACAAATAGAAATAATTAAAACCTGGTTAATATTGACCCACCTGTATTAATAAACCCTTTAAGTGTGAAGAGTTATATATACCTACTGAAAGATATTCTCATGGTAGGTAAAAAAATAACAAGACAAGACTACATATTCTTCTCAAGAAACTAATTGAAAATATGAAGAAAGACATAGATGGTTG
>NW_003852427.1:14318826-14322882 GCF_000181295.1 Otolemur garnettii | reverse complement strand
GCAAGTTCTCAGGCCATGTATGAATTTAACCAGAAATCAATAACAGAAAGATAGCTAGAAAAGTCTCAGATATTTGGAAATTAAACAACATAGGTCAGGGTGACACCTGTGGCTCAAAGGAGTAGGGTCCATATGCTGGAGGTGGCAGGTTCAAAACCCAATCCCGGCCAAAAACTGCAAAAAAAAAAAAAAAAAAAAAAAAAAGTAGGTCAAAATAATGTCAAAGAATCTCAAAAAAATTTTTTTAAACTATTTTAAACTATGCAAAATAAAAACTCAACTTACTAAAATTTTGGATACAACAGAAATGGGGCTTAGCAGTAAATTTATAATACTGAAAAAGAAAAAACATATCTAAAGTAAATGACCTAAATTTTCTTCTTGTAAGAGATAACTTTAAGACTTGCAAATGTAGAAAGACAAGAGCAATTTGCGCCCATGACCAAAAGAAAAAAATAGTAATCATTAGAATAGAATTCAAAATTGAAATTGGAAAAACAGTAGCAAACATAAAGAAAATTAAACATGATTCTTTGAAAAGATTAGTAAAATTTGTAAACTTCTAGATTTACTAACCATGAAAGGCAAGAGAGAGAAAACATACAAATTAACAATAAGAGAAATGAAAAGGGGTCTTTACTACTCATATGAATAATATTAAAAGGATAACTATAATTAATTCAATGCCCACAAATTCCTTAAAAGATACAGTCCATTGTGTGACACACACACACACACAAAACAGGTAAAATAAATATGAAAAATATATTGAATAAACTGAACATTAATTAACAACTCTTCAGAAAAAGAAAAGAAAGCATCAAGCCCTGATGATTTCAACGAAAAATTCTAACAGACATTTAAGAAGAAAATAATACAAGTTGTTCACAATGCCTTCCAGAAAAAAAACAGAATATTTGGTAACACTTTCTATGAGATCAGCATTATCCTAATATCAAAATAAAATAAAAATGAGTAGAATACCAGAATAAAACAATTGGTATTGAATTATGATCCACAGTCTAAAATTAATATCCCTGATACTATCCTCATAAAAATATATGATTTAATAAATATAAAAATGGGAGGGAAACAAACATCCATTGCAAATAATTTATTTAGATAATTCTTCCTCAAGGATTTGGAGAATGACTTTTTACATACATGTGAGCATAATCCTTGCTTTTTAATATCACTATGAAGTGACATTCTACAAGTACTCTTCGAAACTGTCACGGTCATCAAACCAAAAAGTCAGAGAAACTGTCATAGCCAAGAGTAATCGGAGAAGGTACAAGAATTAAATGTAACACTTTATCTACCATGTTATCCTGAAACAGAAAAAGGACATTTGTTAAAAATCAAATAAATCTGAAAAAAGTACAAATAGCATTAAATAAAAATTTGTCAATAATGTTTCAATAATTTTAAAATGAGAAATAGGTACCATACCTGTAAGAGTTGGTAATTATAGTGGAACCCTATTGTGAATGTATGAGTACCATTTATCATAAGGATATCAATGTTCTAATATCAAGGATGTTGATCAAAGATGTGGCTGATCAAAGATGTGGCTGCTTTAAAGACCTTAAGATGAGGAGTTATAATATATGTGATCATCCTTATGGGCTCAATCCAATTCTACAGATCTTTAACAATGGAAAACTTGTTGTGACTGTATTGAGAGATATAGGATGACAGGATGAGGGCAGGAACAATTTGAAACATGACAGACTCTAGTAGATATTGGTGGCTTTAAAGACGGAGGGAAGGAACCAGACTTCACCTCCTTCATGTTTACATGGATGGAGCTGGAAAATAGTCTTCTTAGCAAAGTATCCCAAGAATGGAAGAAAAAGTATCCAATGTACTCAGCCCTAATATGAAACTAATTTATAGCTTTAAGCTATAACGCAATTTTAGCCCAGGAATATGGGGAGAGGGGAGAGGGAGGGGAGGAGAGGGTGGAGGGTGGGTGGAGGGAGGGTGATTGGTGGGATCACGCCTATGGTTCATTCTATAAGGGTACATGGGAATCTCTCTAAATGTAGAATATAAATATCTTAACACGATAACTAAGAAAAAGACATGAAGGGTATGTTAACCAGTTGGATGAAAGTATTTCAAATTGTATACAGAAACAGTACACTGTACCCATGATAGTATTAATGTACACTGCTATGATTTAATAAAAAAATTTTTTTTAAAGAATGTGGGTGTCTACTGGAAGGAAGAAACAAATTCCGAAAGAAACATAGTTCTGCAGATATTTTGATTTTATGTGTTACCTCTGTCAGATTTCTTACCTACAGAACTTTAAAATGATCAATTATAGCTTTGGGGGGGGTAAGATGCTAAATTTTTGGTAATTTCTTAAAGTGATAATAGTCATGAAACATATACAAGTTTGTCTTGGAGTTCCCTGCAGCCATCTTCACAATTTTTCTGTGACTCTAAAACTGTTTTAAAATAATAAGCTTATTAAATGTGTCATTTCAAAAAATATTTTGAGGTTAAATCAAAAATACAGATAAGGAGGAAAAATATATTATTTGCATTTTAATGTATTTGCGAGCAGATTGAATGAATAAAAAGTGATTTATCTGAAGTACTATAAAATATAAAACTTTACTGGCTTCAGTGACAAATCGGTCTAAACTCTTATTTTATTGCTGTTTTTATTTCCAAGAAATTGCCATATTTTGAATGTTAATCTAATGGTCCTAGGGCCATTTTTCCTAAAATATTCAAATAAAATAGCTGAATGCTCATCCCCTGAGCCCAGAGAAGTCCAGAGAACTTCGTTTATCTCGAGTGCTTCTGGGGAGAGGTGCTTCAGATTCTGGTCTTTCCAAAGTCTCTGCCCAGACAGACCACCTTCCTGCTCCTTCCCTCCTACTTTACATTGGCCACAACTCCTCTTCCTTCACTTTGGCAACAGCAAAATTAACATGGTTGTTCTTGTACCACATAGTAGAAAGCACTGTCAATTTCAGTGTGCCTGGCAATCGTCATCAGCTCTGTCATGGATGGCTTAGAAAGCAGGAGGTCTTAGTGAATAATGATCTGATCACATGTTCTCTCTCTCTCACATTTTTGCTGCATCTTTCTCCAGAGTTAATTATAAAATCTGAAAAGTCTTCCTTATGCTGTATTCAAAGGATTTCACTTCTCCCTCTGTTTTTTCCTTTATTTCAGAAAATCCTCCCACCAAAAAAAGGGAAGAGTGTTCATTTCTTACATCCAAATATATTCATCAAGGATGTTTTCAGAATGAATATATTTATTTCGATCTGAATCATGCTACAGCAATAGTTGAAAAAAAATAAGATTCGTATAAATATACTGACTACAAGTACAAAAAGCTCACCTACCTTTAAAATATCACTGCTGAGTTACCAAAAGTAGTACTGTGTATACTTGATTTCAACCTATCTGCTTATAGTTGATGTCTCTGTATGAAACCAACTTCTTTGGTTTTGACTCAAAAATGAACTTTGTCTGACTTAAGCAAAAAGAAGATTTGTTGAAAGTATAATAGGATAATTCAAAGAATTGAAGAGATGATCAATGAATCCTGAATAAGTAGGCAAGTTTGGAGGCAAAATTTAGGAGTGAGGAATCCTCACCCATGGCTCTTAGAGAAGTAAGACAGTTTCCCCTGGAGTTTCATGTCTGTCTGTGCAAATATCTCAGTAGGAATATGTGACTGATTGAGCTTGGAACAGTAAAGAAAAGATGAGCATTTAGCCATGGTCGGGAAATTGAAGAGCAAAGGGGCAGGTAGAAACACTGATATGGAGCTAGGGGAAAACTTTGTGAGCCAAGGTGCCCCCCAATAGTGTCTAATCCTCAGTCCACTACAATAACTATAATAAGAGTATCAATATTTTCACATACACTAAAATTATATGTAAAACTTATTCTGCCATTATTAGGGAAGACATTAATTTTACTGAAATAAATTTATATTTAACAATGAGAATGCTAATTAGAAATAATCTCTATAAACTCCAAATTGACCTGCAATTAAAGGAGATAAAGCAGGACACACAG
>NW_003852427.1:14315717-14318672 GCF_000181295.1 Otolemur garnettii | reverse complement strand
GAAATTACCTGTCTACTTTTCAATATTTTAAGAGAAATACCTCTAATTAATTAAAATTTTATGTTTGGAAATGTGTGCCCTGCTTTTATTTAAATGGCTTTAAATAATGACAAAATAAAAACCAATGAATTCATTTTCCTTGGTTATACAATGGAGTTTTAATATTAATTGAGTGGCTCAAATTATATTTATAATTCATAGCATTTGCCTTCATATATTTCACATGTGTTTGAATAAAGGATGATATAAATCTGAAATACACACGTAGAATTATATATAATTTATTTCTAATAATATATAGTGTGTATTTACATGTAATTTAAAAAGCAGTTTCAGTTTAAAGAGTAGTTTCTAAAGCCGAAGGTAAATTCAAGTGTGAATTTTAGTTCAGTATTTACATGAAAACTTTAAAGAAAATTAAAATAAGATAAATTATTTAAAATTTCAGATGTACAAAGGCAATTTTATAGATATTTCTAATAATATTTATAACCTTACTGAAGTAACTTCATCTTATCAATATTATGTACCAAAAAATTAAAGTTTCCATAGTAATATAATTAGACCAAAAATATTAGATATTTGTTTTGTTTTGTCTTTTACAGAGACTTTGTTCTGTGTCAGTGATCAATGCCAATGTAATAATTGAAGATAATATTATTCAAATTTTTACATACTGTTGGTACAAAAAAATGGGTTAATACACTTTCAGAAATAAGAAAAAAGTCATATTGACACAAGTTAATTATTCCATGCTTATAACAAATTGATAAAAAAAAATTAAAGATGGGACTTTAAAATTATATCTTTGTAATAACTAACATAAGAAATATTCAAATCAAGGGCAGCATCTGTGGCTCAAAGGAATAGGGTGCCAGTCCCATATACTGGAGGTGGTGGGTTCAAACCCAGCCCCAGCCAAAAACGGCAAGAAAAAAGAAAAAAATATTCAAATCAATTATCCTCAAATGTATGAAAGCCCTCAAATTTTAGAAGAATGTGAGCATGTGTGGAAGTGACACAGAGAGGAAGAAGTCTTCGATATGAAGCACTTGTCCACATCCTAAAGAACATACTAAATTCTTTAAATTACGCAGATGGGAAAATTTCCCATTTCTAAATACACACACAGAAAAATATTATATCTTAGAAATATGAGAATAAGGGAGAAAATCCTCCACCAAACTGGGTATTAAAATTTATTTTTTTAATATAACACTGAAGTCTGTTGATCCCCTCCCAATATAGCATAGAAGAACCAGGAATAATTTTTGAAATTTGTTTCTCTTTCAAGTACACTTGGCTTTTATCACTGTTATTTAAAGCAATCAAGCATATCAGCTTTGAAACTCAAAACTGATCAACATCTAATTTGTTCTTGCTAGTACCTGCCTCCTTCCTTCCCTGGGGCAGTAAATCTCACTGCTTTGATTTGAAGACAGAGAATTGAGAAGAATGTTAAAGAGAACATTAAAACACAGCATTTTTCAAACCTCATTAACTTTTTATGTGTATTAGCTCGTCTGTAAAATTGAATTAATAATAATGCCTACATTAGTATATATTCAAAATAGCTAACGTAGTAAGTGCCTGGCACTTAATAGCAATGGTAGACAGTGTAAAATGAGGCTATCTACTGCAAGCTAGTGCAAATAGAGAGATCACGGAGATTGTTTTCTTGACAAAAGTGGAAATCGGAATTATTCTTGAGAAAAACAATACAGTATGAAAGAGCCATACAAAAAAAGGGGCTGGAAGGAATCAGCTGAGATGTGACCTTTTGACTATGTAGAATGGATCAGTTTCTCCTAGTCCTTGTGTCTCTTCCACGTACTTTATGTATGAGAAGGGATGAAGAAATGCCTCGCTAAAAATGTTCTGATTTTGGAAACAAACCACAGTTACTAGGGAAATTCGAGTAGGGTGAAGGGAAGCAGGGTCTTATTGAAAAGGGGAATGTGACTGATTGTGGAGCGAGAAACAAGTGAAGCAAGAATGATCCCATGTCCTTTTTTCCTCCAGAACAATGTGGGATTTGGGGACATTGAGAACAAATGGTCTTTGCCACTAATTTAACAAAAAAAAACTATTTCATAAGTGGTGGTAGGAATTGAGAACAAACATGCTCCAAGTCTCATATTCCCTGCAGGCTGCCCTGTTCTGGTACCAGAAGAACCAAATCAGAACTTTCAAACTGGCAGTAAACTTGTGCTGTTAACCCTTCCCAGATGCAGACGCAGATCAGAAATTTCCTGTGTTTCCTGCTGCCACTTCTTCTAGTGACTCTTGACATTGATCATAAATCAAGAAAGTGTGTGTACAGAGGGATATAGAATAAAGAGGCTTCATAAATCACGATGTACGTTCATACACATAAGATCTTTGTTCTGTTGATGTCTCCAGCTCAGAGGTGTCCAGTCAGCTACTCACTCTTCATGCTGCTACCTAGATACTCAGTTTGTCAAGTTGGCCCCACATTCTTTCTCTAAATTCTGAGAACTGTGACCAAGGGGGCAAAGCTAATCTGCAAAATCTTTTAGGAATATGCTGTTTTCTGGGTTTTTTTTTTAAACAGCTGTGATAAATTATAAATGATACACAAAACTTAGGTATATGAATGTGGACAATGTGCTGAGTTAGGGTGTAGGCAAATACCCAAGAGGCCATCACCACAATTTAGGTATTGGACATAGGCAACACCTCTCCAAGTTTCCTGGTGGTCCTTTGTCACTGTATTTGTCTATTGTAATAAGAACATGAAATCTACTCTTAACAAACGTTGGACTATACAATACCTTTGTGTCAGTTAAACTAGATAAGTAAAGTTCTAGAGATCTTCTCTGTAACATGGTGCTTATAGATGGTTTCTTATTTAAGAACCATCTGTGCCTAAAAGAAAATAAACATGTACCAGGCAGCATACTACATTTCTTTTTTTTTTTTTTTTTTTTTTTT
>NW_003852427.1:14270411-14315476 GCF_000181295.1 Otolemur garnettii | reverse complement strand
TATGTGGCTGGTGCCTTAGCCGGTTGAGCCACATTTCTTAAAATTATAAAAATATAGCAATTTTCTAAGGTATTTTTCTTACCTAAACGATAAAACTGGATGTTTTCCTCACAGCTCTTTCTATGAAAGCGTTTGAGTTGATTTGAAGAAGCAGGAAAACATATCCTCATTTCTACCATCATTGCAGGTTAAATTTAGAGATTCCTAGCAAGTGCCGCATTAATGAGGCTCCTTTACTAAACTATGATGTGTTTATATAACGGGAAAGGTGCTCCTATAATAAAGTTCATGTGCACAAAAGGAGCCGCCACTACTTTAATTATGATACACATATAGAAAACACTTTTTCAGTAGTTTCATATTTCATGATTACCTTATACCTCAAATCTCTCACCTCAGAAAAAGGAAGACAGCCTGATGTTCATGTGATGGAAACTAGCCACACGAGCTTTTCCTATAATTAACGTTCGGTTTAAACTTAGAGCATCTTTCCAAGGCATGCGTTTTAAAAGCTGCCAAGCCAAGATTGGTAAAGATCCTTCCTTTGTTTGCTAGTGCTCAAAAATGATTACTCAGGGCTGTGCTGCAGGCCAATAACTATTAAAACTCTGCAAATCTCCACCGTCCCTTATCCCTGGCATTTAATAAAAAGTCAGAATCTCATTTTCTCATTCCTAATACTGAAATCACAATATCTCCTCTCCTCTCCTCTCCTTTCCTCTCTCCTCTCCTGCCCTCCCCTCCCCTCCCTTCTTCTCCTCTCTCCCTTTTCAGATCAGAACTTCGATCTGACCAAGTGATAATTCAATTACCTGATTCTATATGTAGTTGGGACTCTAGGACACAGGAGCTGACATATACTATAATTGTGATCCACTGTGGGTGGGAGCAGGTGTTGGTGCAGATATTGGTGGAACACACGGCACTTTCTACTCCCAGAGCAAGGGAACAAGGAGAATGGAGAGATGAAGTTGAGGTGCAAAAAGACACCTTTCCTCAGATTCTTTTACCTGAGGAGAGGCCCATGCAAAACGTAGACAGAAAGGCAGAAACTAGATACATTTTGATTTTAAAATACTGACCAATTAGCGTAAAAAGTTTATGTACAGAATGCATGTACTCAGATTAGCAGATGAGTGCAATTCTATGTAATTCATTTGAATACAAAACCGTAAAATTATTTCAAACTCAAATGTTAACTTCCCCCATTCAACTTAAAGATAGTATTGAAACTAGTAAAGGATGGGAGACTCTTCCTACTGTGACGCTGTGTATCTGCCTGATGCTGTTGTCTTCACTCCCTCCTCACAACTCACGTTCCACCACTGCTGAGAGGCGGAGGTACCTGAACGAGTCCCACTCTCCAGGAAGTCCTGCCTGTTGGCTACACTACTTCCCCTGCTGAGGAAGTTTTCCTGCCTTCTCCAACTCTCCTCCCCCAATTTTAATGTGTCTACTTGGAAAACTCATTCATTTTGGCATTTTACTTTGTTATTGATGCATCATAGACGTACGTATTTGGGGGTGCATGATACAATTTCATATTTATAATTTGCAAAGATAAAATCAATATAATTGGGATATCCACTACCTCAAATACTTGCAATTTCTTATGCTATAAATATTCAAATGATTCTCTTGTAGCTATTTTGAAACATAGATTATTATAAACTATAGTCACCCTATTGATCTATCAAATAATAAGTCTTATTTTTTTTCTGTCTAACTCTTCATTTGTGGCTTATTAATCAACTTCTCTTTATCATACTTCTCCACCCTGGCAGGCCTAGTTTTTTGGTTTTTGTTTTTTGTTTTTTTGGCTGGGGCTGGGTTTGAACCCGCCACCTCAGGCATGTGGGGTGAGCACCCTACCTCTTAGAGCCACAGGTGCTGCCCATGTCAGGCCTAGTTTTCAAGCAGTAGTTTTCAGCCTATGTCTTTCTTAAGATCATCACTGTATCGTCCCATGCCCTTCAGTTCTTGCTGCATTTCAGGCATGATCTCTTACAAACATTACCTCACTTAGCCACACCCAGCTGCCTACATAGCTGCAACCACGCTGAGAGCACCCTGAGGTCACAGAGATTCCTTTCTAGTTTTGCTTCTTCTAGGAAACACACATTTATTACGTTAATGATGTGGCTTTAGTAATAAAAGCTTTACTGATTATTATTGCAGAGAGGAGGGGAGATGCTTCTTTGCCAGAATCCTTATGGAGTGTTGTTTCAATAGCACTTTATATCACCAAAAATATGCAGGAAATCTGCTATATGTTCTAGTATCTTCCACACCAGGCTTTCATCCTGTAAGAAGAACAGCCTGCTCTTTTATTTACTTCTCTCCTACTTGTGGCCAAGAGGCAGATTGCCCTTGTCATTTCAACAGTGACTGAGACTGATGTACACAGATGACTAAGCACTGTAGCAATTTCTCCCACCTACCATAAATATGTCTCCCCATATCCCCGCCGGGACCACTAGGATTGAATGGCTAAATATGTCACGAATGAAATTCCATGTCAATGTGTTAGATTCAACTGAATTTACAGAACAAAAAACTTCAGTCTATACCCTCAATAAGAGATGTTAAGTATAGTGTAAATATTTATGAGACAGATGCTAGATAAATATGCTCACTTAAGCATTTCTTACACATAAATGATTTTTTAAAAATGTTATATTGTGTCCAGGAAGGAGAAAAAAAAAACTGCTAAATTTGGCCTTAAGGGTTATTCGATTTTTTTTTTTCTTTTCAAGATTTCCAGAAGAAAACAAATGAGAAAGCAAAATTTACTTGCATTTAAACAGTAGGGAGGGAAAGATTTCGGGTTTTTTTTTTTTTTTTCATTCTACTATTCTGTAATCAGACTCTTGTTCCTCAGAGTGCAGTCTGAAAACCAGAAGCATTTCCCTGACATGGGAGCTCATTTGGAAACACAGGCTTAACAGACCTGGATTCAAACCTAGTCATTCAGAATCTACATTTTAACAAGATCCCTAAGTGATTAAGCAGCACATTAAAATGCCAAAGTGCCGTCTAGATTGTTATTCCTTCTACCTTCTAGACTGTGCCTTCATCTAGAAGAGTAGCTCAGTCACCTAAATACTTACTGTTTTTCTTTTTGAAATAAGCCAAAAGTACCATAGTGCTATTAATAACGTCTGTTCAGGTAAAAGACTTGTCTCTGTTTAAGTGTGTATATGTGTGTGTGTGTGTGTGTGTGTTATGAAAGTGCCTAGAGAAAAAGATATGTCTACACATACACTGCACAGGCTTTTATGTGAAATGCATGAGTTAATTTTATTTGATGTCTTGTCAGGGAAGTGAGAAAGAGAGTTTCTTAGACAAGGGGATCATCACATAGTTTCGCCCACCAGAAGTAGGCAGCTAAAACTGATGGGGGAAAGGAAGAACAAGGGTATTCAGCAGGTTCAAGTTCTCCTGGAATCACAAACCCGCCTTCTTCCTCTGTCAGTGGAGAGACTATCTCCATCAGAGACTCCCCGCAGTGAAGCCAAGGCCGCAGAGGCCAAGGGGCATGTCTGAGCTTTCAAAGAAGACAGTTCCTCCCCTCCTAGGAGGGAAGTAAGTGTGGCTGTTCTTATCAAGTGACACCAGATGTCCTCAGCTGTTTCACTTTCCAGTTCACTCCGACTAATCAATTAACCTGTTAAAAATCCAAACAAACAGTCAAAATGTTCAACAAAGTTCTTATCCTTTTTTTTTCCCCCCTTAATGCTTCTGATTTAGCCAACAGTCCTGGGATGCTCTAACACAAGTCTCACTTCATGAAATAGGCACAGAGATTTCTTAGCAATTCCCTTGGCCGCAGCCAAGAGCCCTTAAGTGATTTCCTTAAATTCCTCCTATCCCAGTGTGTGTCTATAAATAGAGAATACACCACTCTCTAAGCTTCAGATGAAAAAATGTGTTTAAAACTTTTTTAAAGAAATGCAGAATGTTATAATGTCGTAAATATTTTTAAATGTTATTTCAAAGGCAACCTTTTTAAAGAAACTATGTTAATGATGCCTGCAAATTCTAACATACAAGCAAAAAGGTTTGATGGGAAACAAGCTAAAAGATGAAGCAGTTTGTATTAGGGCAGTGGTTTTCAACCTTCCTAATTGCCGTGTTGTTACAAATGAAGAAAAGGGGTCACGTCCCACAGGTTGAGAACCTCTGTATTAGGGAGAATTGATGGCCTTAATGCAGGTAATGATAGTGAAATTTAGAGTTTGGGCTGGGCTTTAGAGTTTTGAAAGTTGTCTTTAGAAGATTAGAGCTAAAGATCAGCTAAATTATTAAATCATATTTTCAAAACGAAATGAAATATAAGTCATTCCCATATAATTGGTCCTTACTGCTACCTTAGTACTTGATAATTTTTAAAATGGAAATGAAGCCAGAGAACAAGCACCAATTAAAAGATCATGAACATCACCTGTCTTGCTGGGATATTTATAAATTCTGCTATTTATTCTGACTTATGATTAGAACAAAATAGAAGAAACAACTGCCAACTTTACATGTGTGTACAATTCATATGTGCCTCACTCAACAGATGAAATTCTACCATCCTAATTCTCTCTTTGTGGAAAAGTAGATTAATCAGTTATTAGAGAAACGCTTTGAGTAATTTTATTGTAGAGATCTATTATTTATAGCAATGGGACCTACTGGTGATATTTTAGGGGTTCAAGTAAATTATAGACCCCTTGTCCTGCTCTGAACTAAATTAAGAAACAAAGGAAATACACATACTGAGAGGAAAAGATCAGCGCTATCCTGACAAAACCTAGCTTGTACAACGTGGCTGAAGGTGAGGCAAATGCAGCCTTAACCTTCTTGGTTTCAGTCTGTCCCACCAAATCTAGACCTTGGGCAATTCACCTGAACACATACTTAAAGCTTAGAGAACATTAGTAGAATAGCTGTACTGTACTGAGAACTGAATATCACTGGTTTCTTCTCACGGGATACAATGAGGAAGGTAGGAACAGAACAAGAGACCCAGAGTATGGAACACCCTGATACGTAGAATCAGGAGGGGTAACCCGTAGTGTAATCCCTTAGGTAACAACCACACCCCGCCATCCCAGCACACATGTGCATACCAGAGAAAACTGATTCTGTTGAGAGGTATTAAACACATTGATTTTTACAATGCCTGTGTAAAAGAAGCCAGGGAAGAGAATTTTTGGTAATTTCTTATATTTACATAGCATTATAAAATTGACTAATATTTCCACGTATATCAATGTATTAGATAAATCTAAAATGCTTGAGGATTATGGCATAAAGAATACACTCTAAACTCTTCATAATTATGTCATAATATCACTTGCAAACAATAGTCTGGGTAGAGCATGTAATATGTAAAATAGCATTTCAAGGAAACTTTTGTAAATGGTATCTAAAAATTACAAGTAAAAAACCATAGACTGGATAGATATTCCTTCTGGTTTTGTTACATTAACACCTCTAATTTCATGAAAGACACTTCAAAGGGAAAATGTGTCAAATTTTCTTGAATATTGACTTCTACATTTTCAGTAAGGAAGGTTTTGTGTAGCACCACCCCAAGATAAAATAAATACAATTAAAACTGCTGTTTTCTTGTCTCAGAATAAAGTCTGATATCTCCACTGTATATAACTGGGAAGGTGAGCCTGCCTCAATCCCATCTGATGAGCTTGTTTTTCCTGGACAATGCCCTTCTGGACTGACATACACCTAAATTGTTGTCCCATTAACACTACAGAGATGTTTTGAGATATTACATTTTCAAAACTAATGGTGCAAATAAACCATTTTCATTTCAGTTGCTTAACTAATTTCAAAACCACTGCAGAATTTTGTTGCTCAGAGGCATGTCAGTGTTTTAAGACTAACTTCTATTTTTAGTTTATGATATTACTTAGGAGGTGGCAAAACTTTCCAGCTAATTTATATACAAAAAAAAATCTGGTACATAAGGCACATTTTAAAGATAATTCTTCCTTTCCAGAGTGAATATCTTCAAGCATTACAACATAAAATTCTAAATTATATTACCTGTTTTCTGGATTTGAAACTTCCGAAAATTTATTAGGAGGTTTGGTAAACCTGGATGGGTATCGTAGAAAGATATAGTAACCCCTCTTACACAATAAATATGAATGCTCAGGATAGTTTTGTACTAGTCTAAGTGTAATAAATTATTACCTGAGGTCTCTACTTTCTTCAATTTATGTGCTTCGGGTTGTTGAAACTAGTTGATGAAATACCTATTTTCTCAGATCATAACAAACCAACACAAACCTTTCTAGGGTTGTGAATACATTTAAGAAAACATATCAATCATTACTTGTCAACAATTAAGGCTAAATTTAGATCACTATCTGTGAACAGATTTCCTTTTTCCATTCAGTCACTGTGCCTTATATTAGCTGCTTTGTTAATGAAGTTTAACCAATTATTAGCAATTCAATGCTATAAAATTATGTAGCAATACATTTAAAAAGGCAAACCATGGAATAGTAACACCTTTGTAATTCCACTACTGTTTATAATCCACAAAAATACAGTAAAGGATGAACTGAAATTACTGTTATGAAAAGTGTATATGATTTTTAGCATTGAGGAGTAACCATCTGATATTCTGAGTGTAGTTATCAATGAATTTTTATAAAGTCCAAAATTTAAACTGCATGTAAATAGTGAGCAAGTGACTTTTTTTCTGCTGACTGGCATCAGGTTTGTTATAGTTTATGTCTTTGTCATCTTATTATATTGGGAAAAACAACCATTTGTTTTGTTTAATAATGGAGAATTCAACTGGACACCAGACATTTGTTTGCTTCGCTGTGTATTTAAAACCTTTGCCTTTATCTTTTGCTTAATGTTTGCCTTCACTGTCCTCTAGGGCTTAACCATGTATCCATCATGGAGACGTAGGAATGAGAGTGTACCTAGTATCATCATTCATTCCTTGATTTATGCATTTATCCTTCCAAGAGACAAGAGTTTTGCTGCTACTACATGTCAGAATTTCTTTTAAAGGTCAGTGTTCTTAAATGAGTGGTACATGTCATATAGCAGTAGTAAGGACTTCAAGTTCTCCATCTTTAGGGGATTGTGTTTGGCGATGGTGGAGGAGAACTGGAAGATGAAAATTGCTGAAGGGGCAGTGCCTGTGACTCAAGGAGTAGAGCACTAGCCCCATATGCCAGAGACGGCAGGTTCAAACCCAACCCCTGCCCAAAACTGCAACAACAAAAAGAAAAAAAGAAAGAAAGAAAACTTGCTGAAGGTATCACAAGAATGAAGAAGCAAGAATCCAATGTACTCAATTGTAATATGAAGCCAGCCGACGATCTAATACATACTCTCATATTCAAAAAATGTAAATCAATTCAAGGTGTGGGGCAGGGGAATGAGGGAATGGGGAGAGGAATGGGGGAGGAAAATGGGGGTTACGATGTATGGCGCAGTTCTTGGGGGGCAGGACACAATGATAAGAGGGACTTTACCTAACAAATGCAATCAGTGTAACCTCTTTGTACCCTGAATAAACACAAATAATAATAATAATAATAAAGCAAGAAGTGCTGTTAAAAAAAGAAAAGAAAATTGCTAAAATATCAACTAGTGACAAAATGTTAAGGACAAATATATATTGCTATATATTTATATATATATAAGATACACAGGTATCTTCTTTGCTATACACTTATTCATAAACATTCAGCTTCCTCAGATACATCTAACTCAGAAGTATTAATTCATCCTTAACTCATTCTTTCTTTCCACATTTTTGGTGTCTATTTCTTTTTGCTGTTGACAAACCCTATAGTTCCTTTCTGAACTAATTAAGTGTCCTGCTAAATGCCTGTCAATATTTAAGTTCATTTGTCATCTTGTAACCCTTTCATTACACACACACCCCCTTGACGTCACTGTAATGAAACATAGACTTAGTCTACCAGTCTGCTACTTAAACCCCCTAGAGATTCTTCACTTCCCTATAACCTAACATTTAAATATGTTACCATGTTCAAACTCAGTTCTTACAACTCTCTCCAGGTGTGTCTGTAGATATTCTTTTGTGCTTCTGAACTTCTAACACATTAATTTTTTCATTGTTCTTCCTGTATATTGTATATTGCAGACACAGGATTATTAATATCCTCCAATATGTCTGACTAATATTTCCCCTACTTTTAGATCTTTCTGTGGGGAGATAAGTCTTCCATAAAGGTCATATTAAGGGCTTTCTGGAATAATTTACGGGTTCACTATTCATTTAACCATCCATTATGAATTCAATATTTATTTGAATTTATTTGTCAGAGGCTGTCCAAAACACTAGGAAAACTCAAGCAGTGAAAAAAAGATATCAGTTCTCTGTCTTTTTAGAGTAACCTTAAAATAGAAAAGAAAGGCCACAGGCAAATCAGCAGATAAATATAATTGAAAATTGTAATAACACTGCCAAGAAAAATACAGGAGAGAGACAAAAGAGGGAAAGAGAAAACACGCTTTAGACTCAGAAAGGTTATACTCTGTGTTCACGCTGCACAGGGCAGGAATGAACCTACGTGGAGAAGACGGTTCAGCTATAGCACAGTTTTGAAAGGGAAGGAGTCTGAGCTAAAGTTCGGGAGAGGTGCAGGACCTGGGGCGGTCAGGTTAGGAGATAAGGTTAAAGAGTGAAGCTCAAACTGGTGCAGCCTCCTTCATTGCCTTTTCAGTGCTACTATCCAGCATTATCAGATTAGGAAAACAAGGTTTATGCATTTTAATTTATTTACAAATCCAGATTTGTTAAACTCCAAGCCCATCCTTCACATTTTGGCCCTATAAAGCAGTTCCTGACCTGGGTCAAAGAGATTGTACTGTGTTTTAATACTGAGCCTCCATCAAGAGCAGGGCTAGCTTCAGGCTCGCCGTGAAGAGTTCAGGGACATTTCCCCAGGCTGGCTAGCCCCTGTCTCTCGCTGTCCTCTATTCCTGTGGCTCTGAGGCCCCATCCTTCTTGGTTTATCACTTGTTCCATTCAAATAAATAAATCCAGACTCTCAGTTGGCACGCTGGGTGAAAATAAAGTTCCCCCAAATTATTAATGGCTCACCATGCTGATCTTTCTTGCTATATAAGCAACCATTAAGTTTTTTTTTTCTAGGATCATGTTTATAAAGGGCTCCGAAAGATAATTATTTTTAAATTTCTTTGAGATACAAAGAACCAAATTACTATACATGCAATCAAAGGAACTCTTGACATATTATTGGGGTAAAAATTGTAAAAGTGCAATTTCTAATTATAATTGAAATACACATTTCGCTTAATGTAAGGTTAACCAAACTTAACCCTCCATTAGGGCAAAGCCAGTACTTAAAGAGAAAAAAGTGATCATTCTTGATATCTTTAGAAATATGGCATTCCTTACTGCTATTCTTGGAATGTGCCCCCGCTCCAAGATGCCCTGGTCATTATTATCTGTGCCCTTCCCATTGAAAATGATGTAACTCTCCTAACACTGGGACTACTCAGATTAAATTAATCTATAAATAATTACAGCCTTTTGCAAGCAAGGTGAGCTACACATACCATATCAACAGTTTAAGAAATCAACCAATATACAAAGAAAGCTTCTGCATATTATTTCCTATATTAAAAAATAAAGCTATGTCATTCACTGGTTAAGTCAGATTTTAGATTTGATATCCACTAATTCCTTAGAAGAGATCACTATTCCCCAAACTGGGGATCAGATGAGTACTGTGTGAACTTCTCTCAATTGTGTATTTCAATTTGAGAAAGTGTGGCCTCTGGCGTGTCATTATAAAGGGCACCTTTAATTCCCTTTCCAACATCTTCTTGATATTTACATTAGTAACATCACACATAATTGTATTTTATAAAGCCCAAGACTCATTTAAATGCTAGAAAATTATGCCAGAGGGATTTCATTTACTACTGGCTGTGTAGGAGATAGAATTATACAACCCCTATTAATGCTAATGGAAGTTCATGAATAAATCCTCAAAAATACAGGCAAAAACTGTAGCCCACGAACAACATGAAATGAAGACAATAGTCTCACTATAGCAAAATTAGATGGCAGTTAGATTTTCTGAGCTAATATCTCATAAAAGTAGAAGTCACTTGCGCTTAAAATCACTTAAGAATAAGCTTCTTTAGTCATAATCCACACACCTCCTAGGCAACTGAACTCAGAGAATAGCATAAATGACCATTTTTATTATTGATTTATAATTTTCCAAGAGTTCATGACTGTGGGCCATTTATACGTCATTGTCATTAAATAGATATTTTGATAACAAAATACATTTTTAGAAATAAATTACCATGACATCATGTAGCTGTATTTTTAGTACCACATATTAGAAAGTTTGTGAACTTCCAGATAGTATAAGACCAATAGATCATTTTATATGGTTTGTTGGCAACAGATACAATTAAGTAATAAATATGGTAGCAACCATTTAAACTAAAGTATGATTATAAATATTAAATGTCTCATCAAATTCTTAAAGTGTTAACATTGTAAACTGTTCATTTTAAACTTTTTATTTTGGATGATTCTTCTATTTATGCTTTTTTCAATGTAGATCTAAATTGTTTTCATGGAAAAATTATGTTGTCCATAATTCATTTTAATGTTTCATTATTTTAACAGAATAGTCTTTATATATAATGAAAATGGAAGTGTACATGTACTTACTATCAAACGTCTATATATTAACATCATCATATTGTGGTAAAGTTGGTTCTATATACATTTATGTAGCCTTTCATGGAACTATAGTCTCTATGTCAATAAGAAGAGTGGTATTTCAATATCTTTTACTAAAACATTTTTGAGTCATTTAATTTCTCCCCATACTATATAATTTAGTATATAATATAACTTAAAACAATATGTAGATTATCTATTTTCCTACTTAATTTGCTGTGATGTAGAACCACCATTCACAGAATGCTTGCACCTAAAGCTCAAAATTTGATGCCTCCAAGGCATCTTGAAGCTTAACTTTCCGTGGCCATCTGGGTGACTGGTTATTACAAGTTTGAGGGAAATTTATCGTTACACAAACGATAAATGTTAAAATGCATTAGTACTTGATATCACTTGATATAGTGAAAAGAGTATGGGATTTAGACTCCGACAACTTCGGATTTTATATTTGGGACTTAGTGGCTGTGTCACCTTAAGCACATTATTTATATTTACTGAGCTTCAGATTCCTTATCTTATATACTGGATGAATAATTCCTTCCTTATATGGTGATTACTTGTGGAGATTACTTGTTAAAATCCTTCATCATAATAAGTAACCAATACATAACAATTATTATTCAAGCCTGTGTTCACAGTACTGGTAATTTATGACTGGTGGATAATTTCAACTTCTCTAATGAAATCAATACATAGCAAATTAAAATCAGACCTATTTAAATCTATTAAGTTTAAAATATTTCTACTTTTGTTTGCCCCATCTGAACTACCTCTGACATGTAAGAAATCATCACTACTTGATTAGGCATCATCACACAAGGTGACCAATCCCTTTCTCTTTACCATTATCTCAATCCGATTTCCCTGCCCAGTTTTGAATGACACCTGAGATAGCATGAGAAATAGCAATTTATCCTAAAACTCTCTAGTGACCACACTTGGCATGATCAAGTTAAATACTCATTACCCCCACGCTGTGGAAACAAATGTTTATGGGGAGCGTAGTGGGAGAAAAAAAAAATAGATCAACTCTCTACCGCTTCAACCTGTATCCTCCTGCCTCTTGCCCCAAGCGGGGATAAACTCCTATTCTGGAAACTAAAACATCATGTACGTTCATAGTCTAAGTATGCTTGCTTGGGATGAGTTAGGGTAGACAGTTATTGCACCGGACCTTTGGCTTAACCACTATAGGGCTACACCAGTAGTTCTTTCAAGGGGATAAACAAGTGTGTTGGGTCTGGTGTTAGTCGTAACAAAGAATATACAAAGCTCTATGCAGAAAAATGTGACCTCACATGAGGTCATCGCCACTAACGACTATCCAAGCATGTGACTCCATCTCCCTGTAGATCTTCAATCAGCATGCTTAATTGACTTTATCATTTTAAGTCCATTTCATTACAAGTAGAGGGCCTTTTTGAGGTTACTGTTGGTTCAACTATTTTGTGAAGCCATGTGTGGAATCCTGAAATACCAGAAGTAAGTAAATGGTAATACATATAAAAATTTTCTACAAATTTTACTCTGCAGAGGGTGCTTTACAAACCAAATTTTCCAGCTTTCTCATGAGCCTTATTTTCCTTTTTTCCCCAAGGAGAGATAAACACAGTATTAAGTATTCCCCCCATGCTTGCTTTGATGTAGGAAACAGTCCAGCTGTAATTTCTTCCCTCCCCCCCTTTTTTAATATCTCCAAGAAAAAAGAAAAAATTGTCTGGGTTAGCCTAGTCTCAGTTTTTATCACAGAGGAAAAAAAAAAGTGCTGTAAAAAGTGGATATAGGTGCTGCATAGGCTGAATGAATGCTGATAAGATTCTGGCTGATGCTTCTAAGTATCCTACCTAACATCTTTAGTTTATAGAAATCTATAATATCCCAAAACTGGTTTTTAGATTCACCAGAATCGGCAGGCCTTCTTTACTGCAAATGTTTTAATGCAAAAAGGAATATAACTCAGTGTGCTCTTTTTTTTTTTTTTCACAGAGATCATTACTGCTAAGAAAGATATAGAGCCTGGGAGCTCATTCCAGAGCCTACAAGCAAAGTTGTGCAAGGGGGGAAATGGCTGTTTTCTGTGAGAGCTGAGCAATGGATGATGACAATGGTGAACTGCACAGGTGTTAGGCCAGGAGTGCGGGTAGTAACAAGTGTAAGCAATGGTAAATAAGTAATGATTTGCTGAGTAATAATTTTTCAATTTAGTGTTCATTTGTGCAATGAGGCATGATGGCTATAACTTTATATTGCTCTTTTTATTTACTTTATGTTGTGAGAATAATGCCTGTGTTACGTAATAAAAATCAGTCACTGCTGGAAGGATAGTGCTTCATATCAAAGAACCTTTAAGCACTCTGCTTTTAGGTCTAAATTATCTTAATAAGTATAAATGTGACATGCAAACATCTATTTGTTAACATGCCCATGTGAAACATGATCTATCCCTGTCACAAAAGTTAACCTTTACCTACTCACATTGCCAGCCTTTCCTTTGACTCTTCCAAATCTTTGCTAACAACGTATATAATTTTAATTTTTATTCTGTTCAGATTCTTATAAACGTATGCAGGATACTTACACTTCCCTTTCTTTACTCGGATAGTTTTAAAGAGCATGTCTTAGCTTTAAAGGAAGGGAGAGGGAGGAAGCACACTGGCTTCATCTATTTTAAGTGCACGTTATTAATATACTTGCTTATTTATTTCCTGGCTGCTCTTTTAATAGCCACCTTCAATTTATGCCTAAGGGCCTCTGCATACTTAGTCATCTATTTGGTATAAAAAGCACATTTGAAAGACATTTCTGGAAAGGCAAAGAATTCCTATTTTAATTTGTACAAATTGCTCTTTAGGCCAGCGTCGCAGTTATCAAGTTGGGATTGTGGTATCTTTCGTCCTGCTATGTGAGGCCTCTGTTTCTTGGATGCCTTGCATCCCTAAAAACAATGCTAAGTTATAATACCCGTATCTCCTTAGTAAATTTGGCAGAAAATGCCGGTGAGTGAAAAATATCCCAGCCTTTAGTGTCCAGCTCTGGTTTGTTTGTCTATTCTGCTTGAGGGCTGCGTTGGCTGACCCCCGACTCTGTGCACTGGGCCCCTTTGTTTACCTTGCCCTCTGCTTTCCCTGTTCTTTTTCTGGTGTCTGGTGTTTCTGGTTGTTCATTCATGTTTATCAATTAAGGACTCAATTACAATATTTATTGGCGAGTTGGGTATTTTCTCCAGCAAGGTATTTTGTAGCTATGGAGATTTTATTTTTTACTATCCTCCCCTTAGAAACTCAGTAACTCCAGAAGAACCCTCGAATCCCCCTCCCTCCACCCATTCCCCCTCCCTCCCCTTTCCCCGTATCCTTAGGTTGTTATTAGGTTATAGCTTTCATATAAAAGGTATAAATTAGTTTCATAACAGGGGTGTGTACATTGGATACTTTTTCCTCCATTCTTGTGATACTTTGCTCAGAAGAACATTCTCCAGCTCCATCCATGTGAACATGAAGGACGTAAAGTCTCCATCTTTCTTTATGGTACAAGTGAATCTTTCTATGAGTAGAATATGAATGTTTTAACACAATAACTAAGAAAATTACCTGAAGGCTATGTTAACCAGTTCGATGGAAGTGTTTCGGATTGTTTGTGAAAACCCCACAGTGTACCCCAGAAGTGCATTAATGTACACAGTTACTATTCAATTAAAAAAAATTAATTAAGCCTTAAAAAAAAAAAAAAAGAAACTCAGTAACTCTTAGATCCCTTTCTTATGCCAATACTCGGGACTCACAGAGTGCTCTGTCATGGTGATGTTTCTTTGGAAACATTGCATTGCTTTATAAAAGTTAGGCTATCCCTCCCTATCCGTTTCCACTGAGACTATGTCCTGTGATCAATAACCATCACTTTTTGCAGTGATTTCATATGAGACTCTTCAATGGTTTGTCACCAGCCAGCATCCATTTGTTTCAAATTAGAAAACAGCCATTTTAGAAAATAAGGCATTAAACCTGTCATGTCCATTTCTACAGTAAAGAGGGCAGATCAGAAATGCGATTTTCTTTCCTAAAGTTAACTTATGTATCTCTGGAATCTCCTGTATTACATTAGTAAACATACACCAGCAAGGGCTATTGATTTGAGAAGAGCCCATCATTGGTTAAAGCAGTTTCCTTCGTGCATAGTTTCCAGAGGAAAGGAATAATTTTACAAGTGAAAGCCTGTTTTTTAGGAAAAGTATAGCATAACTGCCCTGTAGCCAATTGTTTTCTATTAAGAAAAAGTGAGAAAGAGCTAGATGTTTAAGGGGCTTAACTAGACTTGGTTCCTCGTAGCCTCAGGGAGGGTTATAATTACTCAGTTTGGGGTGCTCCCCCACAGGACTATAGAATTTTATTCAGATCTGTTTCCAAAGGTCTTGGAGTTTAAAACTATAATAGCTCAATAAGTATTATTCTCTCTGGGAATCATTCCAGTTCCACCTAAGCTTTCCTGTAAGGATGGGATTAGGGAAAGTTGGAACAAGATAATCCTTTTCAATCTTTTGCTTGACCAGAAGCAGTTAAATTCATTCCAGAGGTAAATAATGGTGAAAAAAATTCTAAATAAACTTCTTTAATGTGTTTTGTTCCTGAGACCTCTGAAAACATTTTAGAATATTACATTTTGGTATATATTAGGATGTATATGTATATAGGCTACTTCAATTCATCCAATACATTTTAATCCTTCTGGAAATGACATTTCAGTTTGTTGAAGAAACATCTCAGTCCCACCAATGTGGAGGGTCTGATCACAGGGTATCCTGACGGCTGGTCAAGGTTACATAAGAAGCACCAGGCTTCACTCTGGAGAAGTATTCATCCTCTGTTTAGCCAGAAACTTTCCCCTGTGGTTTCTCTAAATCATCTAGTTACAGATCCATACATAGATGAGCACAAACATGTCATTCTGAGAGACTGAAGGTGGCATTCAGAAGAAAATACCTGAAGTTAGAGGTGAGTGTGCAGACAGGAAGCTGCCTCTGAGACCCCCCCAGTTCACCATGTCTCAGAGTCTCCATATTTCCTGGCTCATTCCTGAGCTTTCATGGCATGGATGATCGAACTACCTCACCACTGCATTAAATCCTAAATTTTCTTAAACTAGCATTGTTTCAAAATCTTCTGATATGAAAATGTTACTGCTAAGGCTTCTCATATATAAAAAAGCAGCTTCAGGAGACAAAATGTGCATGGTTTTAGAAAGTAGATAGCTAGACAAGGATTAGAAAGCGGACTGCCTTTGTAAATTAATATCTTAGGTTTGATTGTCTACTAAAAGTGTTAATGCTGAAAGAACGATACATCTCAAAATGCTTACAACTGAGGGATCCCAGAAACTTCACCGAGTACATATGTTCCAAGCCCTATAGAAGCAAATAAATAAAGCATAATTTTACTATCAAAATAGTTACGAGTCACAGGACTCAATGATTTTGATTCAAAAGTTCTGTGCAAAAATAAGTGAAAGACTTGACTTAAATGTGATGCTATGAAATTAGAACTTTAATTCCATAGGATAAAGAGTTCACTAGATAAACAATATTACAGGTGCAAAGAGACAAGAATATGAAAATCTCTCCCTCTCTTATTATTTCTCTTAAGAAGAAAGAAAAACCATCGTAAAGTTTCAAAAGATGGAGAAAATGTACCAAGCGCCAGCATCAGAGTATTCTTAAAATATTGAGGTTATCATTTACTCCTCTTGGTGGAAAATGTAGTCTTCACTAGAGTGTGTGAAACTAATTCTACAGATCTGTACTGAAAACAGAACAAAGACTGCATTCTTCAAATTAACTTTGCTTCAGAGTTTCATTTTGTTTGTCAGGTAGGACACTGTAACTAGTTCCATAATTCCCGATTGTTGCCCAGTCTGTTCCTTTTTTGCAGCCTTGGGTATACTCTGAAGTCTCCCAGTCTGCGGGGTCCCTTCAGGCCCACCTGGCTCTCTCTCTGGCATTTCCTCCTCTGCACCACTGCTTGAGACAAGTGAATCTTTGGGAAACCATCGCCCTGAGACCCTAAGATTTCCTCACAGTGATGTCGGTAAGTCCTCTTGTCCTGGAAGCCCCTGACTTGCAGCCTTCCACAGACTCTGAGAATCTCTCTCTTTTATTTGAGGGAAACCTCTTATTCAATGTAAACATGGACTTTTATTCTTATAAGCCTACATTTACAAAGAAGTGATTTTACATTAAGGAAACAGCCTCCATGTGCCCCAGGCTTCATAATTCTTAGAGGGCCTGTGAAAAAGTAACTACCATCGTGCATCCCTAGTATTAAAAAATGTTTCATAGCAAATACTTACTGTTAAATAAAAGTGATGGGAGGTGTCATTTTGGAGTGAGCTCCTACATTACAGCCTCAGACCACACCAACCAGATGAAGTCACTTGTACTGGATGCCAAGTATCAAACTGAACTTCAACTGGGCCAGTTTCCCAAATTCCAGGAGATGCACAGCCACCCATCAGAAGAAGCTCATCAACTGAGCATGGTCAGCTCCCTCTATTCTAACCCTGTGAGGAAAAGACTAATCCAAATGTCCATCCCATTTCTGCCTCTTTAGCCATTTTCTACCCACCACTTCCGCTACTGTTACCAGACGGCCTTTTCTAAGCCTTTATATGAGATACTACCCAATTCATTACTTTGCTAATAAAAGCCAATTATATCTTTAAACTAAATTTGTTGAAATTTTTTAATGCTACTGTATGCCAAACATTAATCTAGGGGCTTAGATTCTAACAGTAGAGACAGATATTAAACAATTAAGTAATAAACAAATAAAGCATATGGTACCTTAAAAGGTGGTACATGCTATGATCAAAAAAAAAAAAAAATAGAGCAGGTTACGAGAAGTGGTTAAGATGAATTCAACTTTAACTAGGTAGACATCCTAGACTCGAAGAAGCAGGCCAGGAGGTTATCTGAGGAAAGCAGATTGCATGAGGGGGACTTAGCCACCAAAGAGTATGGGGTAGGGAATCTTTGCTGTTTTGAGAAACACCAAGTAACAGTGGATGAAGCTGAATAAGCTGGAGGAAAAAGGAGGAGGTGAGATAAGAGAGGGGCTGTGGGGTAAGGATGAGTGTTTGGGCTTTCCCATCCACGGGAAGGAGCCTGTGCTCCCTGATAGCTGTAACGGGGTGCAGTGAAGTCACGTTTACCAACTGTGGCCTGTCATGTTGCCACTTTTGTTCCCCGCATTGTAGGGGCTCACCAGACCTTTCCCTGTGTGGACTGTGGATCACAGACTCCAGGAGCTAGGGTGGACCTTCCAGGTAACTGAGCTCATCAGCTATCTGTGAGCTGATTAAAGCAAGTTACACCTTCCTGCTGGGTCTTAATTTGTCTTTGGCCAGTCTAAAGCACAATATTGCATGGAGGTACTAATGATGAGATCATGAAGGACTTGAAGGCCATTATTGTGAAGACTCGTGTTTACCTTATGTGAGATGGGAGCCATGGAAGGGTGTAGAGTACCTCTTAAATCCTTTAAAAACACATGGGCAACTAGTGCCCTCCCACTTCTCCAGTATATGCAGTTATCTGTTTCTGAAGAAAACAAAAGAAAATAAGAAAAGCATTTTTAAAGTTAACTTAAAATTCGAAGAAACCCTAAAGATGATGTAGTATCACATCTCTCATTTCTAAACATAGGAAGATAATAGCACTTCTAAGCTTCTTGAGAGGCAGCTACCTACATGTTGTCTCCAGATGGGATTTTCAAAAGGCTCCAGTGCCAGCTAAGCCCGTCTGCCAAACAGCTGCAAACTGAGTCCTGAGTTTCCAGATGGAGTTCACCTGTAACACTGGAATCAGCTGACAGCTACAGACGAGACAGGCAATAGGCCAGCTTCTTTTTAGTGACTAAAATTCATTGCTACAGAACCTGACTTTGTGTATTGCATTCAGGAGTGCTGTGTACAGGACCATCAAAATGGTAAGGTGTCAATCTCCAAAGAGTCAGAGATATATGGAGTATTTACAGCTATATGATTCAGGTGACAATCTAGAAATTGCACTCAGGATATGAATCTTTATTTCTACATAAGAGAAATGAGAAATAGCTATTTAATGAAAATAAAGACTTCTGATTAATGATTAATATTTCACTGCGTTGTAGTATATCTGTAGTCATATGAAATACATCAAGAATTTTATTACCTAACTGAAATACTTTTATATAACTTATATTTCTTCACTTTCTAAAGAAAGCAAAGTATAATTTTGTTATTGCTGCTGTTATTTCATTCCTAAAACTAAAAAGTTGCAAAATAAAGATGCCATTTTTTCTAGAACTTGTTTTAGCAGTTTTTGAAGTATTGCTGTCTAAGGGTTTAAATTATCTAATCTCCAAATAAATTGTAATGCCCTCGAAATAAACTCTCAGTAATTGTTTATGTTACCTAGAGAAATTGTACAAAGTCTGGAACATGGATGTTAGGTATATTTAAGTGTGATTTTAATATTCACATTTAGATTTTGGAGAGATATAAAACATTAATTTCTTTTTCTTAGGTTATTGCCATTTCTTAGAGACCCTATAAATTTGAGAAAGTTACTACAGTTATAAAAAGTCCTTTTTCACAACAGATCTTTAATGCTAAACAAGGAAGGTAGGCTAATATCTTAGAGGGTAAATTTTCAAAAGGGACAAAGAAAAGCTAGTAAGAACTAAAAAGTTCTGAGATTTTATTTTAAAGAAATCAGAAAAATTGCTTAGAAAAAAAGTCGGCAAATATGTAACCACTCTCCTCTATACTTATTGACGAGCTGGCCTCTTCCTTAATGCCCTCTGCTCCTCTATGCACTCCTTTTTCTTTTATTTTCTTTACCTTCATAGAAAGTTATGAAGTTGAAGAGACTCGGTGGTCCAGGTCACAGAGGAGAAGTGAGAAGGACAGATCCATGAGCAAGTAAGACACAGTTTAGAAGAGAAAGGAGCCAATGAGCTCAGACAGTTACAGCTCGGTTAGCTCCTAACTCTTCCCAGAACACACACACTGTGTAAGGCTTCAGATAATGTCACCCTCAGCATTTCAGCCATCTCAACACACCCCGAGTGGAACACAGAGGAAATTTATCCTTGCCAAGCCTTGAACAGACCTTACACAGTCATGAGCAAATTAGATGCTGTTGTTGTTAAGCCATTAAGAATTGGGGAGGTTCTTATGTAACATTAGATAACTGGAAAACATGTGACCAGTGATGTGAATGAATAGCTGTAGATTTTGCTTCAGATATGAGAAAGACCAGGGGACAATAGAAAAGCATCTTTAAGTGTTTAAAAACAAAGAAAACTTTCTACCCAGGATTATATATCCAGAGAAAACACCCTTCAAGAGTTGTGATACACACTGAGATATCACTTGACCCCAATAAGAACAGCTATTATCAAAATGACAAAAAAAAAAATAAAAAATATCAGTCTAGATATAAAGAAAGGAGAACATTTATACACTAGTGATAGGAATTTAAGTTAGTACAGCAAGTAAGGAAACAATGTTCCTCAAAAAATTAAAACAGAACTAGTATATGATCAGCAATCCTACTACCGGGTGTATATCCAAAGACAACAAAATCAGTATGCCTAACAGTTATCTGCACTCCGTGTTTATTTGTTGCAGGGCTATTCATGATAGCCAAGATACAGAATCAACCTGATAACTATCAAAAGACGAACGGATAAAGAAAATGTTATATGTATGCATAATGTATACATGTGTAAAATATTACTCAGCCATAGAAATAACGAAATCCTGTCATTTGTAACACTATGGATAAACCTGAAGGACGTTAAGTGAAACAAGCCCGGCTCAGAAGGGCAAATAGTGAAGGGTCTCCTGTGTGGAATCTCAGAAGTTGATCTCAGAGTGATACGGAGCAGAATAGTTTTTAACCAGGGAGGAAAGAAGACATAGAGAGGGATGGCCAGCAGTTACAAAGTTACCGCTGGACAGAAGGAATCAGTTCTGATAACCTGCTGCACAGTAGAATGGTTATGGTTAACATGACTGTATCACATATTTCAGAAAAGCCAGAAGAGAGGATTTTGAATATTCTTAACACAAAGAAATGACACATGAATGAGGTGATGAATACGCTAAGTGCTCTGATTTTATTATTACACCATGAAGGCAGGTACTCAAACACCATGCTGCACACCATAACTATGTAGAATTATAAAAAGAATGATAAGGCTGTAAAGGCATATTTAGGTGAGAGATAATCAATAAATTCTACTCCCAGAAGAACTGTAACACTAGAAAGGATAAATGTAGGTTTTTAGATTGTTATAGAAACTCATATCCTCAGAAACAAATAAAAAGCATAAAAAAATTAAATTTGACTTACAAATTAAAAATTATAACCTTTTTCTCATGGAGTAGATATATTTTGTATGTATATATATATGTGTGCATATATGTGTGTATACATAGAAATATACGATGCCTTTGATAACTCTGCTGTACATGGTGATGAAACTGAAGAATGTGGGCCATAGAATTGTAAGAGTTTCTGTTTTACATGAATAATCTATAATATTAACCATAACAGGACTGTGGAAATTAAAGGTGTATAATGTAATCATTCAGCTGACGTGACCAACCAGATCAAAATCTAATACATTAATTAAAATATATTTTTAAAAATTAATTCAAACTAAGTGAGGAATGAGAACACAGAAACAAGACACAGGCTCAACAAACAGAACGAAAATTACAAATCATATTTTAGACCTCAGGCATACCAGTAATATATCCAGTAGGAATAAAGTATTGCCCTATTTCAAAGCAGAGGCTGGCAGCATGGATAGAAGGCAGGCATCAATTCGAGGTTGCAGTTATTAACTTTAAATATAAAATCCCAGGCTAAACAAAAGCAGGTGGGAGATGGACAGAGATACTGATATACAATCAATTCTCGGTATTAGCACATTTTGTATTTGCAAAGTTGCCTACTCAGCACATTAGTTTTTAACCTCTAAATCAATACTTGTGCCGCACCAATCAATCCTTGCAATGCTTTTGTGATGATTAGCGAACGTACAGAGCAGCAAAAATTTGGAGTTCCTTGACGCATATATTCCTAGCTGAGGTCAAAACCAGGTGACTCTCTACCACCTTCTTTTTTAAGCTCTCTCATATTATAAGCAAGTGTTTCTTTTTGTGCTCTACTAAGTGCCATGTTTGTGCATTTCTGTGCTTTTGTAGGCATTTTTTTTTTCTGTTTAAAATATCCCCTAAATATAGTGCTGAAATTCTGTCTACTTTACAGGAAGGCTGCAATGCACCTGAAAGAGAAAATTGAATGCTGAATAAGCTTCATTTGGTCATAAGTTATAACGCTTAGGCTCAAATTCAGTGTTAGGGAATCAATAATATATGCTTAATATTATTATTTAATCATTTAAGTGTTAGTTTAATTAAAATTAGTTAAGTATCAATGCAGAGTGTCCTCATCATAAACATACATAAAACAAGGCTATGTATTGACAGGCAGATGGCCGTGTTGTGAAGCTCTCCCTACCTCTCCACTAGAAATAATGGTGCAGCATTCGCTAATTCAGTTAGTGTACATGGCAACTTTGTAAAACATAACTGTGATAGTGAGAATTGACCGTATCTGGTAAACAGTGCTGAAGAGGAATTGATTGAGAATGATAATATCAGGTTTGGCTCATTTTACAACGAAGGAAATTTCTAAGGGAGGACTGAAGTGTTACTTTCAGATGCTTGACAACAAAGTAGAGTAAACCCAAACAGATAAAAAAATAAGACATAGTAAAAATTATAATATAAATGAATGAAAGAGAAAAAGATATATTTACAAAACACAGATTCTGATTGCTGAGCAAATGAATAAAATTGATGAAGGGCACAGACAGAAAACAGAAATTGCCAATATCAAAATACGCAGTTATCACTATGAAGCCGCCAGACTTTACACGGACAGCAAAGAATGTCATGAACAGCTAGAAGTCTGCACATTTGATATCTTACATAAAATGGACAAATTCCTTCGAAAATGCGTACAACTTTCTAAAACTGACACAAACTCGCCTTTAGATATAGACACTCTCATTCTAGATTCCCATCCAGCCCTTTTTTTTCTTTTTGGATACAGATTCTCACTATGTCACCCTTGGAAGAGCGCTGTGGTATCACAGCTCACAGCAACCTCCAACTCTTGGGCTTAAGTGATTCTCTTGCCTCAGCTGGGACTACAGGCGCCCACCACAACACTCAGCTATTTTTTTGTTGTTGTTGCAGTTGTCATTGTTGTGTTAGCTGGCCCAGGCCAGGTTTGAACCCTCCAGCCTGGGTGTATGTGGCCAGAGCCGTGCGCATTAGGTACAGGCACCGCCCCGTAGACTTTTTAATAGTAAGTTGCAAACTGAGGCTAATGTGTTTGGAGAAGTGCAAGCAACATTGGAAGGGAGAATACAGAGGATTTATACCCTCTGACTTCAAGACTCACACTATGCTTACAGTAATCAAGAGATGTGGTCTTTGTTAAAAAAATACACATATATATATATACAGAGAGAGAGAGAGAGATGAACAGAATCCAGAAACACACCCATATGAAAAAGGTCAATAATGACAAAAATGCAATTCAAGGGACTAATATCTTTTCAACCAATATGCATATCCATATAAAAAAAGGAAGAAATCTTTGCTACCTTGTGACAGGTACGGAATCTTAGAACACAAAGCCACAAACCACAAAAGGAAAACTGGCAAGTTTAACTGAATCAGAATTTCGACTCTTACCCTGAGGAAGATAGTAGTAAGAGAACTAAGAATTCATACACTGAGGTGCAAAAAGCATTTGTGATACACACACCAGAGACAGAACCGATTTCTTCAGGATATTAGAATTCAAGAGCAAAAATAAGTTGATAATTGGATAAAATATAAGAACATGTAATTCACAAAAGATAACATATGAATATCTAATAAGTGCATAAATAGGTTCTCCATATTATTTATGTACAAAAAAAACCAGCAGTGAGCCACCACTGTGAACTCAATCAAATGGGTAGCATTTTAAACGCTGGTAATCCTGAGTGTTGATGAAGATACGGAAGATGACATTGCCGGTGGGGATGTTAAAAGGTATAGCATCTCTGCAACACGGTAGCTTTTTCTTTATGTAGTAATCCGACATGTCCGCTCCTCACTAATTATCAAACAATTATAAAAAACAGACAAATGGTTATGTAAGCCTTGCATTGTAAAGAAACCAAATGCCTTTCAGCGGGTGAACGGCTAAACCCAAATGTGGTACACTCATTTAAACAGGTGGTAAGTACTCAGAATAGAAACAATGGACCAAAAATGTATTCGAACATGAATAAATCTCAAACTTGTTATCATTAGTAAAAAAATTCAGACTCGAAAGAGGATATATTCTATGAGAATTCCATACACACACACATATACATGTATGTATATTATATAATTCTAGAAGACACAAAATCAAATCTTAGGAGATAAAATGCACTTTAGTCTCTGCCTAGAACTCAAGAAAACCAGACCGATGGATTTGAAAGAATCATGAAGAATTTGGGGGTGGGAATGATAGAAATGTTTATTATCCAGATTATATGCTGATTACATAGATGTGTACATCTCTAAAACTAGCTTTAGCTTATTAGCTTTTTAAATTATACAAATAAGCTTATTTAAAATGTATGCACAACCAACATACAATGTAATATTAATTGTCCTTAATGAGAAAGAACATTCTCACACATGCCGTAACATGCATTAACCTTGAGGACATTATATTAAATGTAGTAATGGAACCACAAAAAGATGAATATTGCCTGGTGTCTCTAAGAATAGGGTCCTTAGAGTAGTAATAATGACAGACAGTACAGTGGTGGTTGTCAGCGGCTGGAGGAAGGAGGGAACAGAGAATTACATGTGTTGTTGACTGGTAAAGTTTCAGTTTTGCAAGATGAAGCGTTCTGGAAATGGGTCGTGGCGGTGGTAGCATGGGATTATGAATGTACTTCACACCCCTGAACAGACGCTTACAAGTGGTTTAGATGGTCAAGCTTATGGTATATGTATTTCACCACAATAAAAAGCAATTGAAAATCACTACATTCAGTGACTGGCACAGGAATAAAACTATGACACTTGAATATTCATAGTGAGCATCCCTGCATTTCAGAGTACATTTCCTACGGGAGAGCCGTTTCATTCTGTGCATTGTGAGAAGGTCATTCTCTGCCTACAATTTTACACTTCTGATTATTAACTGTCTAATTTATGACTTCACACGTCCCAAGTTTTTGTTCTTCTTATCAGCTACTCACACACTCCCTCTGCCAGGCAACCAGGAACACATTTGACCCTACACATTTTACCTAGGACATCAATTTTGTTACAACATCAGATGAACTGTAGTAGGTGGAAATAATATTTCTGGAAGTCATGTTTACTTGCGATGGTTTACAATTGCTTAACAGTGTAGGGATGTGATTGTGAACCTCAGAAGCATATTCTACAAAACCCCAAACAAATTATCCCCAACTTCCTTTCTCCTTTTGACACCTCTAGAAATAAAGGGGATATCATGGTGGGGGACAAAAGAAATCATAGCCACTCTTGTTAAATATCCTACATTTACACTATTTGTTTTTAAAATATGCGTGAACATGTTAACCTCTTTCTACTGTTCGTCAAAATACTTTTAAAATGGTGCTGGCATGAGAAGGAACTTAAAGCCTAAGCTTCTTTAACCATATTCCCTCAGCACAATTCACTTCTGACCTTAAAAACTAGACAAGTACTCCTTTGAGTTGTCAGGTAAAGAAAGCGAAATGCCTTGGAATTCAAGAGGGACAATAAAAATAACGACAGCAACTCTGTGGATGATAAAGTAGAGGCCCTTCTCCACGTAGGACACAGATCTGTGGGTTCTCTGTCCAGTGAAAAGGATGGAGTTCCAATAATTATAAACTTTGTCCTGTCCACTAATTTGGAAAGTCTCGAGTTAGGTTCAGGCTGACTTAAAATGTACCCCACATCATACTCAGATTTGTTGCCACATATCTATACACACAAAATAAAAAATGAAATGCATCTATTCCCTTATTCCTGCTAATCAATACTGGGAAAAGGCACCCCCCACTTTAGTTTGTTAAACAATATAGAGAATAAATGAGATTAACTTAGCCACTTGCTCTAAGAAATGTCTTCTTCTGGAAATTAAGACTGTAAACCAATTTAACTGCTTATTTATTATCAAAACCTACTCATCACAAATTTTTTAAAGTTCCTTTCCAAAGTTAGTATATCATAACCTTTGCTCAGTCTAAAGTAATCTCCCACTTTGTAAGTCCTGCTGAAAAACCACCCAGTCCAAATTCTCATAACCTCCTCTGATTTCCCCTGCTAAGATTGTCAAGCTGGTGTTTTCCCTTCTTGAAATGAAACTAATAAACGTGGTTTTGCTTGATCAAGAGGTTTTACTGGTAGGCTTTGGGAGAGGATATAGAGAAAAACTGGGAAGCAGAAAGCACCTGTATGAAGTCAGGTGTTAACCAGGTATCTTTCTCACTGATATGTTTTTTCTATACTCTCTTAAGAAATGAGCTCAAGCCAAATGTTTGGCCTGCATGGAGCCCACCTGTAGTGTAGTAAGTAGTACTACCCAAAGTTGAGATCAGGACAGAAAAAAATAACAAGTGTGAATTTTGCATTATTGTTAAATCCAAGATTGCACCAGATACTCTAAAGAAAGTAGCTTCATAGTAAGGCTGAGTACATTGGATACTTTTTCTTCCATTCTTGAGATACTTTGCTAAGAAGAATATTAAACCCAAGAATATGGGAAATGGGAGAGGGAGAAGAGGGTAAGAGGGAGGATGGGTGGAGGGAGGGGGATTGAGGGGATCACGCCTATGGTTCATCCTATAAGGGTACATACATGTGAATCTCTCTAAATGTAGAACATAAATGTCTTAACACAATAACTGAGAAAATGACATGAAGGCTATGTTAACCAGTTGGATGAAAGTATTTCAAATTGTATATAGAAATAGCATTCTGTATACCATGATAGTATTAATGTACACAACTATGATTTAACTAAAAAAAGAAAAGAAGAATGTAGCCAATGCTTCCTGGGTACTTCATATTGAATAATAGTAACCAAGATAAAAGACAGAGTAACAATGTTCCCCCATTTTCTATTGTTGATTAGCTCCACCAAGCTTGTTTTAACTGTCTGTGTTTCAGTGTCCTCATCTGTAAAATCACAATATGCTGAAAGACAGTATAACTTGGTATATATTGAATAGTTATAAAGGAATACCTGAGGCTGGGAAATTTATTCAGCTCACAATTCTACAGGTCATATAAAAAGCACAATGCCAGAATCTGCACCAGGTGAGGGCCTGGGGCTGCTTCCATTCATGCAGAAGGCAAAGGGGAGCCAGCAGATACGCAGAGATCACACAAGCAAGAGAGAGCAAGAGGAGAGGTGCCAAGCCCTTCGTAAGACTATCTCTGGTGTTAATTATTAATAATAGACCACAAACACCCTAACCCTGCTGCTCCCCAAAGAGGGCCTTAATAAGATTCACCTCCCTGACCTACACAAGTCTCATTCAGCCCCATCTCCGCCACTGACGTTCACCTTTCCACATGAGATTTGGAGTAGACAAATATCCCAACTATACCATAGGATGAGACATAATCACAGTTTTACAATCCTATTCAATTCTTTCAGAAGTATTCCAGGGGAGTTTACATTAAAACTTAATTATTATTAAAAACTAATGTATCTTACTTCCAAGCAATTGACGAATACATCTTATGCTACGATGAACGATGACTTTAATAGACACAGGAAAAAATAACTTAGTTATTTTAATTAAACATTGGATTTTCAGAACTGAAAGAAATCATTTTTTTGTCAAGTTATTTGTAAACCAGAAAGATAGAATTCATAACCTGAAATTAGATAAAGGTCAAGCAGAAAACGAATCAGTTCATAAATACTAATTAGTGTTTTGCCAGTGATTGCATGAGAACATTTATGGATGTAAAATTAAATACTAGAGAACAAAAATGGAAAGTGTGGGTAGATTTAATAATTTATTCCTCCCGCACTAATCAGGATCTCTGACTATTTCATCTCTCAAACACTATTAAACACTCTCCTTTCTATCTATTCCTCTTTACTTATTTCCTTTGTGAACAAGACTGTTGAAATAAATTTTAATGAATGTATGTTAATAACTGAGAGGGAAATCATCATAATTGAGAAGGGATGATATTTTAAATTAAGTTAAGAAGATTTGTACTTGTTTATACCCCACACTTCATTATTTTGTGTTAATGAAGGATTTTATTCCAGAAAACAATGGGTTCTCCAAAAATAGTCTTTCTATTAGATTAATTATTTCCCTAGGTCTTGTTTTCAGCATGACAATTGTATTTGAACTTATGGTTATTTGCACATATGTTTTTAAAAACTGAGATAATGACAGCAGTTAGAGTATTTAGGATAATTAACTCATTTAGAAAATATTTCCTTTGTATGGTCCACTTTGCTGACATCAACCTCATGATAAATAAATATAGCAAGTGGCTGAGCACCCATACCACAGTGTTTACGGAACGCCACATGCACCAAGGGTGGCGGTTTCAAACCTGGCCTGGGCCCGCTAAACAACAATGACAACTGCAACAACAAAAAAATAGCCAGGCATTGTGGTGAGCGCCTGTAGTTCCAGCCACTTGGGAGGCTGACACCAGGGAATCCCTTAAGCCCAAGGGTTTGAGGATGTTGTGAGCTGTGATGCCGCAGCACTCTACCAAGGGCAACGTAGAGAGACTCTGTCTCAAAAAAAAAAAAAAAAAGAAAAGAAACAAAATAAATAAAATAAAATAAATGAATAAATAAATATAGCAAGTAAGGACATGAAGCATAATATGCCTAAGGTTCTTTTCTGCACTGGATCATAGAAATTAAGATCTCAGAGGGACTATGTCCCGTTATAAAGATTACAGATTCTCTGGGGGGAAACAGAAGGCCAAAAATGATTTGCTAATTTTTTCCTTCCAGGATCACCTGACTTAGAAAAAGAATAATGTTAATCCACGTTTATTTTACAGCAACAGCAACAAATCCATCAGATTATACACAGGGTCCCCATGTACAACCTCAACCACACACAGTTTCTCTATTATTAACATCTTACATAATTATGATACATTTTTAAATTAATTAAGAAATATTAACACATTATTATTAACTCAAGTGCTTATTTCACATTGACGTTCACTCTTGTGTTATGCAGTTCTGTAAGTTTTGACAAATGACAAATATATGAGATCATGTGTCTCCTAATGATCTCTCCTATTCACCTCTTTCTCCTTCCGATCACTCTTGGTAATCACTCATCTTTATGTAGCAAACTTACTGTACGTAGTTTCAATTTTTCACCTGGTTAGAGCCCTCTGGTGTGGGTCCTTCTCAGACTGGCTTCTCTTAGCAATAGGATTTTAAGTTTCCTCCATTTTTTTTTTGAAGCTTGATAGCTAAATTTCTTTTTAGTGTCAAATAATACCCCTTTGTATGAAGGCACCCCCGTGTTTATTCATTCGAGAGACGTTTTAGTTCTTTCCAGTTTGGGAAAACATGAATAGAACTGCTATAAATATGAGAGTGACTGTTTTTGTGAGGAAGTAGTCTTCAGGTTAATTAAATAGATTGCATGGTGACAAAATAGTAGGGACACACTCTGAGAAATGGTTCATTACGTGATTTTGTCATGCCAATGTCATACAGTGTACTAACACAAACCTGAATGGTATTATGCACTACGTCTACTGTTCCTACACTACAAACCTGGACAGCATGTTCCTGTACTGAATACTGTAGGCCCTGCAACACAATGGTATTTGTGCATCTAAATATATGTGCTTACGTGAAAAGCACAATACCAATTTGGAATTTGCAATTTTGTGGGACATCCATCACACGAGCAGCCTGTTGTTGTTATGTGGTACATGACTACATTTCCAATAATGTTTTAATTTTCCTTTGGGTCTATTAATCCCTCTTGTACGAATAGTTTTGATTTCATAACCTTCAAAATACTACCCAATTAATAAGTAACCTCCATAAAATATTAAACCGCATTTGGATATGTTCAATTTCTCTTACCATATATTCTTCTATGGATTAAATCACTATCATACCTTTGGATTTTCCATTAAAAATATTTTATGAAAGTAAGGGTTGATTAATTCTCCCTCCACTTGAATTATCTCTTAATGCTTTACAGACAAATGTAGCTTCATCCTTTTAATATTGACCAAGCAATGAATCATTATAGTTTATGTTTTCTTTTCTAAAACAAAACAATCTTGTCATCAACATAGAATATAGGAACTGTAATTCAACACCATGTATAACTGTATAAATATAAAAACCAAGTTATTGAAATGTAAACTAACAACTAGAAAACCTATATTAAAAAATTAACAATTAGTAAAAAGGAAAATATTTATATATTTTATGTGGGAGGAAATTTGATGACAACATTTACAGTGAAAACAGTGTCAGTTTTAGAATTTAAGAAAAAGTCTATTGAATTTGAAAATGATCTTGTTCTTATTAGTGAAATGGCATTTCTGTATGCCAACAGCAAATTATCTGGAAAAGAAAGCTAGACATCAATAGCATTTACAATAGTTGTAAAATAGTTGTAAAAAATGTGATACCTTGCAATAAACTCAATCAAAGAACTGAAAGATCTCAACAACGAAAATCATAAAATATTGATAAAACAAACTGAAGAAAACGTACATGAAAGGTAAAAATAACTCATCTTTATGGATTAAAAGACACAGTTTAATTGAAATGTTCATGCTACAACAAGTTATCTACAGATTGAATGAAATCCCTACCAAAATTCTACTGAATTCTTCACAGAAATAGACAATAAAACTCTCAAATTTATATGTAAATGCAAAGGACATAGAATAGCCAAAGTAATCCTAAGCAAACAAAAGAAAACTGAAAAAATCACATCACCTCATTTCAAATTTTTCTTTAGAGAGACGCAGTCAAAACAGCATGGTACTGGCATAAAAGCAAACTCATACACCAATGGAACTGGTCTTTAGCAGAGAAACTAAAAGTAAATATACCCATTTATAGTCAACTAATTTTTGATAAGAGTAACAAGAATCCATGTCGGGGGGGAAGGACAGTCTTTCTGGTATATAGTGCTGGGAAAAACTGAATATCAATACACAGAAGAATGAAACTAGATCCTTGTCTCTCACCACAGACAAAAGTGAAATCAAATGGATAGAAAACTCCAATGTAAAGGCTGAAACTATCAAACTACGAGAAAAAACTCTTGGGAAAATACTTCAGGACCTTGTTCTAGGTAAACAGCCAAGCAAACTAAGCAAATAGAATCACATCAAGGTAAACAGCTTTTGCACAGTAAAGAAAACAATGAAATGAACAGACAGCCAGAAGGCGAGGAGAAAAATGTTCGCAAGCTCTGAAACTGACAAGGGATTCATAACCAGAAAATGGAAGGAGATCGAGCACCTCAGTCACAGAAAAATCAAATTATCCAATTTTTTAAAAATGGGCAAAATATCTGAGTAGACATTTCTGTAAAAAATGGCATGCAAAAGGCCGTGTACAGTATTTGAATAAATGTTTGACATCACTCATTATCAGAAATTTGCAAATAGATACCATGAAGAGATCACATCGCTGTTAAAATGGCTTTCATCAAAATGATTAGAAAAAATAAGGAAGCTACCAAGGATGTGGAAGAGGAACGCCCACACACTGTTGGTGGGAATGCAGATTATGGTAGCCATTACGAAAGGCAACATGGAGACTCCTCCAAAAACTAAAAACGAAGCTACTATATGATCTAACAATCCCTCTGGTGGGCAGAGATATAAAAGAGAGGATATCGATTAATCAAAAAGACATCAGCACTGCTCTATTTACTGAAGTGCTCTATTCACAAAAGCCAAGATACAGAAGCAACCTAACTATACCTCAAGAGATGAATGATTTAAAAAGCTGGTACATATGCCCAACGGAATATGATTAAGCTGTAAAAGAAAAATCAAACTCTGTTATTTACAATAAAATAAATGAAAATGAAGGATATTTTGTTAGATTACACAAGCCAGGCAGAGAAAGACAAATACTGAACGTTCTCAGTTATACGTACACGCTAACAACACTCATCCGTGGAGACAGAGAGCAGAATGATGATCACCTGGGCAGGGAAGGGAGCGGTGATGAGAGGATAAATAAGGATTGCTTAATTGGTACAAAGTATAGTTGGATAGAAGGGATACGATCCAGCGTTTTGAGTACAGAAGTTTGAATTTAGCTTGGGCAATATAGCCAAACCTTACCTCTACAAAATCTACTGTCTAGCAGCACAGTAGGCTGACTATGGTTAACAGTAGTTTATTGTACGCTTCATAATAACTAGAGGAGTGGGTTTGGAATGTTCCCACCCAGAGAAATGATAAATGTTAGAAGCAACAGATGCACCAGTTACTTCATTTGATCATTATGCATTGTGTGTTTACTGCCTAAGTATGGACAATTATTATGTATTCATAAAGTTGTAAAAAAGAAAAAGATAGTAGATAATAATTTTGGTTAACTTCTTCATGGCGTGTATTTACCCAAAGTAGAATTTTTTTTTTTATTTTTGAGACAGAATATCACTATGTCACCCTGGGTAGAGTGCCATGGCATCCCAGCTCACAGCAACTTCAAACTCTTGGGCTTAAGCCATTCTCTTGTCTCAGCCTCCCAAGTAGCTGTGACTATAGGTGCCTGCCACAATGCCCAGCTATTGTTGTTGTTGTTATTGTTGTTGCAGTTGTCATTGTTGTTTAGCTGGCCTGGGTTGGGTTCAAACCTGCCACCCTCTGTGTATGTGGCTGGTGCTGTACCCAGTGTGCTGCAGGCGCTGAGCACTAAGTAGAATCATTTTGAAGATGAGTGAGGACAAGGAAAGATTTCTCCCTTCCTGGGCACCCAGACAACAAACTCAGCTTCCCTGAGGTCTGTGTGGTTAACTCCGGTCAATACATGTAAAGAGTTTTCCACATTTGTTATTCAGTGACAAAGGACTGGTTAGTTCTCAAAACTTCTAAAAGGATAGAGTGAGAATCTGAGCCCAGGTCTTCTGGTTACACATGCAGCTGAAATAATTCTACATAGAGATGTGTCACAGTAACTTGAAAATAAGATGACAAAAGATCAAGAATGGGACACTAACTGGTGAGGAAAGAATGGAGGCATCTTGAGAAAGGATCAGCAGGACCTTTAAATCACTGATTTAATGAGATATGAATAACAAGTGAAAAAGGGGTTGTAAGGATAGAAAGAAGAATAAAAAGATGAGAGCCAAAGAAACCAGATGGTGTATGGCAAAGGGTGGTGTTCCCTCGACTCCAGATTGACTGGAACTTTCCAAAAGTTTCCATTCAAATGTTTGTATAGTGGCCTCTGTGGGCACACAGGTAAAAAAAAGAATATAAAGACTCTTTGAGTTGGAAATGCACCTAGAAATTAGGTAACACTAAGAAAATTTTAGATAAGGAAAATAAGGTTCAGAGGGATTAAGTGACTTATAAAATTCATATACATTGCAAAACCTGGAGAGAATCCTAATAGTAATATTAATTCCAGGAACAACTGATTTGTAATCAAACCAATGATCATTCTTTCATGATAGTTAACCCTACACAGAGCAAGCTTCAGGAGGTGTTTTCACATAATGTTTTTTATCACATATTATGAATGTGTAATAAAACTTGAAAATCATATAAAATCACATTATCCCTAGATAGAGAAAGGGCCTTTAAATGTAATCCAGTTAAAACTACTTTAGTGGAAAAGAGGTTCTGTGAATCAAACAGCTAAAATGAGTAAGGATTATTTTTACTAGCAAAAACAAACAGGCTATACATTGTGGTTCTTTTTCTTTCTTTCTTTCTTTTTTTTTTGCTTCAAAATAAAATAGATTAAATGCAATCCCCACATTCTTTTGCAAAGATATAGATACCAACTGGGAAGAGCTGAGATAATTGGCTCAAAGGTAGACCCTTTTTCTCCTATAATTAAAATTAATCTGCTCTAAAAATCTTTTGTTCCATGGAGGACACCGTATTTTAAGCAATCCATCTTTCTTCTGTCTCCGCCTGATGATGTATTATGTTAATATATCATTAAAGAGACAGGTTTCAGAAATGATGTATTAGTACAGCACATCACTGGAGAAAGAGTGAGGTGCATGACTCACTAGATTTCACATTAGTCCTTGAAGAGGGGAATTTTCTTGTTGTTGTTGAATGAATTTCTGAAATGTGAAGGACCCCAACAATGACACATCTCACCACCATGAAGGTTTCCCAAGCACTTGAAAATTGACAGAAAGAATGAGCAAAATACGGTAAATAGAACTTTCTCTTTGACGATAGTCAATGATTATAGAGGGATTTTTCTCAACAAAACTGAGGAACAAAGCCAAAGAAACTTAACTAATTTTTAAATCTTTCAAATATTTAGCTTACTACCTGTCATTCCCTAATAGGATTTAGAGGAAGAAATCATTGCTTTATCAACTTCATTGCTTTAAAATCGTTAATGTTTCATATTTCTAAATCTCAGGCCTTATGGAGAAATCCAGGATACAAAAAAACAACATAATTGGGCGGCGCCTGTGGCTCAAAGGAGTAGGGTGCTGGCCCCATATGCCAGAGGTGATGGGTTTAAACCCAGCCCTGCCCAAAACCCACCAAAAAAAAAAAAAAAAAGAAAAGAAAAAAGAAAAAAACCCCATAATTTACAGGCAGCGCCTGTGACTCAATCAGTTCAGTAGGGCGCCGGCCCCATATACCAAGGTGGCAGGTTCAAACTCAGCTCTGGCTAAACCAACAAAAAAATAGCTGGGCATTGTGGCAAGTGCCTGTAGTCCTAGCTACTCTAGAGAGTGAGGCAAGAGAATCGTCTAAGCCCAGGAGTTGGAGGTTACTGTGAGCTTTGTGATGCCATGGCACTCTACTGAGGGCAATAGAGTGAGACTCTGTCTCTACAAAAATAATAGTAGCATAACTTACTATAAATTTGTATTACAAAAGAATGAGATGACCTAGAAAGGCAGATTGGTTCTGCTTGTCATTTATAGAGTTAACAAGGTAGGTTGTAAGAAAACACACTGGGGATATACTGTTTAAACACCAAAACACAAATAAACCGATACTTGCAAAGGAAAAAAAATTTCAAGCCAAGGAAAAAAATTGACAGAAAACATTTTTAAAAATTGTTTGCTTCATTCGTTCATCTGTATTTTCCTTTATTGTATGACTTCCATTTTGCAGTCTACTGATCATCCAAAGCTTTTATGAACTGTTAAATCGCTCATTGTTTGTATAAATAAAGTGGAAAGAAAATAATAAAGAATAAAATCATTCTATCTCCCCTTTAGTTTCCTGGCTTGCTCTCTCTCCCTCCCTCTTTCTCTCTCTCGGCCTCTCTCTTCCTCTCCCCTCCCTCTCTCTCTCCTTCTATTGCAAACTCACACATGCACAGACAAGCTCTAACTCTTACTCTGGGCTATAAATTTTAACTAAAGGGCCATAGTAATTTCATCTTTCATGGGAGTTACAAATCTTCCCTGAAAGGAAGAAGAATCCAGCTTCAATTAGTTTTGAGGTTTTGTTTGGCAAAAAAAAAAAAAAAAAAAAAAAAAATATATATATATATATATATATATTCATATATAGAACTTATAAAACCTGAGATGCTAAGTTTAGTTTGATGAAATGTTTTAATCAACTTTATGTAATAATTGAATATTTGTTATCAAATAACTACTCCTTGGAGTTAATATATGAGCCATTATTCATAATAGTTCAGATAAAAAACAGTGTGTTTTATAACAGAGAATTTAAGGACAAGTAATCTTTACTTATACCACTATTCTAGAATGCTTACAAGGCATCTTTAGAACACCACGATGTATATTAAGTTTCACATGTGACCTACCTAACCTTCAGATTCTATAAACCGTGTTAAAAATATTGCTTAATTGGTAATTCTGAAACAACTGTAAGAGTTGAATACATTTGTGTCATTCTAAATACGTACAATTTCTAAGTATTGTATTTCACTTTATAAGAAAGAAGAATGTTGATGACTTTTATTACATTTTATGAAACCATTTTTTTTTTCCTTTAGGGAATTGGATAGAAGAGAATTTTCTATGTGCCCTAGAAAATTCTTAATGGGCTCTGAAAAAGACCTAAGTTATAATCTCCTCTTTCCAAATTATTCAGGACTTTCCTCTTTTGAAGGGCCTTCCTGTGTTGTTTCTCTTGTGTTAACTGTGCCTGGCTTTGAAAGTTCACTGCCAGGCTCTCGTGGCTTCTCTCTCTCTCCCACTCTAGATAACAACTGAGTAAACCCCAGACTTTGCCTCCACTAAAAAGTATTTTCCAGTTGGGGCAGCACCTGTGGCTCAAAGGAGTAGGATGCCAGCCCCATATGCCGGAGGTGGTGGGTTCAAACCCAGCCTTGGCCAAAAACTACAAAAAAAAAATAAAAGTGTTTCCCAGTTGTCACAGTACTTTAAAAAACTGTATTTAAACGAATCACATAGGTGGCTGTCTCTTTAAAAATGTATCAACTCTATAAAATTAAGTTAACATAAAAAATAGAGATTAAAGGGAATTTATTAGATTTGGATGTTTTCTGGAAAGATGTTTTCCTGAAAATCTGCTTAGCAAACCCACATTTAACAGAATGGTGTCTGTAATTTTTTAATATGTTCTGTGTGTACACACGCACACGTGTATATTGATTTTTGTCACTTGAATATATTTTATTTATAAACCTAAAGGCCAAGTGTTGAGCTCCAGGGATCCTTATGCCTTGGCCGCGCTCTGGGAGGCCAAGGCATAAGGCTCCCTGGAGCTCAACAGTTCAATACCAGCTTGAGCGAGAGTGAGACTCAGTCTCTACAAAATAGGTAAATAAATAGAGGGCATCTATAGGCCCAGCTACTAGGGAGGCTGAAGCAGGAGGAATCCCTTAAACCCAGGGGTTTGAGGTTGCTGTGAGTGAGGGTGACACTGTGGCCTTCTAGCCTGGGCAACAGAGTGAGACTCTATCTCAAAAATAAATAAACAAACAAACAAATGAAATTATAACCTGTAATATAACCTTATATAGACAAAACATTTTTGTGGCTAAGAAATATATTTTAATTCCTTGTGAAAATCTTTTCCTAAAACACTGGTTTTCTTAAAACAGTATTGTCACTTATCGAATAATGGCATCTGCTGTAAATCTGGATGACATCAAATCCGACACCCTGATTGGATTCTGCAGGTGCTCTACGCAGGTTTCTGAGATCTCTACTTCTTTCGAGTTTGTGGTTCCATGTTTCGTGCCCTCTCCCAGCCTGTCTTTGTAATGGGCAGGACCAATGCTTTCATTTACATTAATGCCCAGATTTGAGATTTTTATGGATCATAGACGTGGTTATCCAGAAGGCAGGACGATGTTGGTCACAAATGTGTCATATTACAATTTAGAAAACCTCAGACTACTATTCATGAAATAGGATCGAAATGAGCATTAAGAGGTAAAAAAGGAAAAGTGTTGCAAGAGGTCATGTTTTTATCTTTTTCTTTTTTTCCTGTGTGAAGGTACTTTGGTGAATGCTGGGAGTAATTTTACTAAAAGCCTTGCAGCTTAAAGCTCATTTGGTTCACATTTCTTTCATGCTCTCACCACATGGCAAATGTAAATATCGTCAGCCTCTACCCCTGTTGTGGAATCTTGTATATACAAGTCTGTATTTTCCTTTTACCAATCTAAACCGCCATTCACCCCCACCAATACAAGTCCTTTTATGTTACTCCATGAAACCGCCACTCCGTAGCATCAAGACCACCTACTCCTCTTTCATCATCAGCCCTTAGGATCAACCTCCTTCCCTCCTAAAAGCACTTTAGCTTCTCTCCTGAAGAAACTGAGCTTCCCTAAGGATACCGCATCTTCCTCAGCACATACAAGCTCATGGGGCTTATTATTTTCCATCTTATGCAAACAAGAATCATGCAGATAACCATCACTTCTCCTGAACACAGGTCTGTTTTGGGTCTCCTCACTTTGGCTGCTCTCTGTCCCCTGCTTTTGGCTCATCTGATGGTTGCCTGTTGATCCTCTCGTGTTCAGGTCACCCTGCCTTCCTTTACTCCTGAGTCATTATCAAGCTCCAGCTTCCTTGGTAGGCTCTTAAACAGCTCTGTGGACAGCCATCCAACACCCTCACTCCTCAGGTTCATGCCCAATGACCTGCATTTAGACTGCACCTCAGTCACTCTCAGCCCTAAGCCTGGAATATTGTCCCTCCCAGGAACACAGCAATTCTGAAGAAGAGGCAAACTTGTCATCCTCTGATTCCAACCTCCAGCCTGTCCAGTTCCCACTACACCTGCTCCTCCAACCTGACGGAGACCTTCAGTTCCTGCACACTCCAGGATGTCTGCAAGCCCATATTTTTTCCTTAAAAAAAAAATTTAGATAGATTGTTTTGTATATCTCTTCAAAAACTTACTGGGTATTTTTTCACTATACTTCTATACTTCTCTGTCTTTCTGTACACAGTTAAATCAGAAAAATCCAGATAGTCACTTTCTTCTATTCTAATGACTCTCAACCATTTTTGTCTCAAAACACTTTAAGACTTTGGCTTGGCACCCGTAGCACAGTGGTTACGGTGCCAGCCACATGCACTGAAGGTGGCAGGTTCCAACCCAGTCTGGGCCAGCTGAACTGCAACAACAACAACAACAACAACAAAAGATAGCTGCACGTTGTGGTGGGCACCTGTAGTCCCAGCTACTTGGGAGGCTGAGACAAGAGAATAACTTAAGCCCAAGAGTTGGAGGTTTCTGTGAGCTGTCATGCCACGGCACTCTACTGAGGGCCACATAGTGAGACTCTTGTCTCAAAAAAAAAAAAATACCCTTGAAAATTGTTGAGAACTTTAAATACAATTTTTATTTTACATGCCTATCAGTATTTATCACAGTAGAAATTAAAACTGATAAATTTAAATATATATTTATGGATATATGTAAAATGATGATACTAAGCCAATTATATATGAACAAAAATGTAACTTTACATAAAATAGCTACGTTATTTTAAAAAATAATGGGATGAGTAGAATCATCCTACATGTTTTGAAAGTTTCTTTAATGCCTAATTAAATGAAAGGCAGCACAATAATGGACACCAATCTGAAAATACATGTTTTGCATTCTGTGGCGGTTTTTCTACTCTACTCGCCATCCCCTCATGCTCTCACCTAACCCAACACATTCATCATGTTTCCCTTCCGTGCTCAGACTCCCCATTGCAGATGATTCCCCCCCCCAGCATTAACAAATTAAAAAAGAAAATGGAAACAACAACAAAATTGTTCCTTGCTCTTTAGCACGTTATCATGTTTGTTTTTGTTTACTCTGAATTATGACATAAAATAGTATGCACCAGAAAAGAGGGAAATTCTTTGTTGTGGTGGTTACATTTCATCCTATGGACCAAAGCAAGAACTTGCCCCAGTGGTCTATGCCTGGTGCCAGTGTAGAGCAATCTCAAAACTAGTCATTTGTCTGGATAGATATGTATGGCATTGCATTTGATGTTGGTACCCCCTTTACAAAGCCAAGCTGTTTGAGATCCTTACTATTGGTATACTTTTAAGATAGAAATTAAGAGGAGTCACACTAAGTGACTCTCAGACTTACCTGAGAAAACAAAATGTGTGTGGTAGCAGCTTCACTTGTGACTCCAATATTTAACGGAAGTGATTAGCCCTACCAGCCTCCTATTAGTAGGCCAGCTCCTCCGGGGGTCCATTGTGCAAAGCATCAGCCTTTCAGGATTACTCCTGTTAACACTATTTTTTGTAACAGTCAATTAGAGGTATTTAGCACCAAGTTATCTATGCTAAATTGTTCTGTTTCCTTTAGGGGAAAACTTTGACCAAGCAAATTCCTTCCACTGAGTCCTTCCCAATCTGAAAGGGAAAGTAATGCTTTTTGACTAAACTCACTCAACTCATCTTCCAAATACAGATTTTCTTTCTTTCCTGGTCCTACTGCTGGCTTCAACAAGCACCAATATATCCAAGTACTTTCACAGAGTATTTGTCACATTAGCATAAATTTTGTGTGACTCCTTGAAGAACCAAGAGATCTACTTTACAGCTTAGAAAGCATGACAGTAAATGCATGACAACAGACTCCACTGATAGTTCCTAGAAATTGTCAGAAATGAGTGATTTGGAAGCTAATTAAAGGCACAGCTCAGGATGACCTTGTATGCTAGACTACGGTAACTGAAGCACTCACTCTCCAGGAGCTGCTAGAGTATTAACGATGGAAAGCCTTCCACAAAATTTGCACTTACCCTCTGCTTCTGGCCTCCCCTGCCTGATGGTCAAGTTCATGAGTAAGCAGTAGGTAATGAGAGCCGCTGCTAGGCCTTGCCCTTTCCCCTGCCGTTCCTAGTAATGCAAGGAACTCAAGCCTGGTACTTCTACATCCAACTTGGGGGCATTCCAGTTCCAAAGTTCCCCTTGGGGTGATGAAAGCATTTGTTGTAAATTGCCTTGCAACTCCCATTACACCTGCTTTCTCCAATCTCCTACTGGTATTGGTACTGAAAACGTTCCTCAGTCAATTTTTTACACACAAATCTTCTCAAAATCTGCTTCCTTGCGCTTCTGACCTTCATTATCAAAAGTGATGGTTGGGAAATATAACCTTCAAGGTTGGTAGCAATGTACCCAGCTAAAAATTGTGTTTTCATAGTAAGGAAAGATAAGATCATAATTAGTGGAAAGCTTTCACTGTCACACTGGTCTGTTGCCCATCAAATATTTGCAATTTTGTTGCAAGTGAGGAGAGTTTGTTTTTTACCCTGTAACTCCAACTGAGAAAGAAGATACTCTATATTTTTTGAAATAAATGAATAAATAGAAGCTGTTGTCTTGTATGTTTACATATGCATCTGTTAAACACAGATACATAGATTTTAACTCAAAATGCCCCACAGCATGGCAGGATAACAAAATAAAACGTTGCTGTGAGTATGAAGGTAATGGTAGTGAATGTATTTTGCTATCTGTGCCAGAGAGATGGTTAAAAAAAATAAGAAAAAAAATGATACACTGATGCCATACAAATGCTATATCTTCTTAAAGCAAAATGCAACAAATTCATGTATAACGTTTCTTTTTAACCTGAAGTTATTTGTGACAGGATATGTAACACTGGTCCACACAGTCACTCAGAAAAACATTAGTAAGTTTTGCAGCTGCTTGTAATTCAATGAAGATTTTTCTTGCTGAAGGTGATTCTCTTCAAATAGAACGCGCACCAAGGAAAGCAGTGACTGTGTTTTAACATATCACCTTTTCAATTATCACCCTAAGCCAATTCATATTTTTGAATCGTGCTCTAACTAATTTGCATAATCTATGAAACCAGTTTTCAACATTAATAAGCAACACTCTTTTTTTGCAAATGAAATTGAGCACAATGATACATTATGTTATTGTAACAGTCTGTGAGCCAAAAGTATAAAAATAAAATTAATGGAGAATTTACGGAGCTGAATGCTTTTCATAAGTTACTTATTTATTAGCTACATCCCCTTCTGTTTTATGGAGATATCTGCAGAGTTTTGTACAAGCAGGACTGTGGCCAGCTCCGGAAGGTCTACCATGATTGGTTTATCATCATCCTTTCCCTGAGAAATACGCTCACTCGGAGTTAATGGTGCTCAAATGACATGGTGCTGGCCAGCGACCACCTGGGGGTCGCTGGCCAGGAGGACCCAGAAAAAATTTTGGTTTTTGCAAAAGAGATAGGTGTGTAAAGGGGACGTACTTATGTCATCCTTTATCTTCTTCCTTTGTACATATTACAACTATTATTAAAAATGTAATATATGGAGCTAGAATGATCATTTGTGTCCCCTGAGAAAGAAAAATACTGAGATGCCGACCCTTTACTCTGTTATGGAGCTGCAAAAGAATCCCTGGAAATCTCGCCTCCTAGACTTCCTGTTAAGAAACCAACAAACATCATCATGGATCAAATCAAAATTGCTAAGATTGCTGCTGCGTGTCTCCAGAAACGCCCATAATTAAAACATTGATTGCGAGCTTACTGTATGTCAAGCACTATTATCAGCGATTTGTATGCACTAATTAATTTAATTTCCAAAGTGATCCTTTGAAGGATCCATCATCACTGTCTCCAGGGTATATATGAAGAAAACAAGTCCTAGACAAATTGAACCAGATTCCATAGCTAGTAAGTGGTGGAAACAAAATTAAAGCAAGAACACATGAAAAATTTTCAGATACACAGAAGGTAAAGAATTTATAACCAGCAGGCCTGAATTACAAAAATAAAAGGCTAAAAAGTCCTTTAGTAAATAGAAAATGATTCCAAGTAGAAATCCAGATCTACAACAGTGACTGTTGCTCAAGGAGTAGGGCACTGGTCCCATATGCCGGAGGCAGCGGGTTCAAACTCGGCCCTGGCCAAAAACTGCAAAAAAAAAAAAAGAAAGAAAGAAATCCAGATCTACACAAAGAAAGAAAAAAAAACACTGAAAATGGTAATCCCATGGGCAAATATTTCCTTATGATTCAAATATCCTTAAAAGATAACTTATGTTTAAGCAAAAATAATTTCAATATAGTAATGGGTTCATAGCACATAAGCAGGAGTAAGCAGGTCAGCACAAGGATTGGGGTGCTAAAAATGGGAACGCACTACTCTGTCTCACACTTTAGGTGGAGTGGTGAGACTTCATTAGAGGATAGACTGTGATAAATTACAGATGAATACCGTACATCTCTAAGCAACCACTCAAATGGCAAAACAGAGAGTGTTAGCTAATAAATCTGCCATTCACAGAATGATTGACTGTTATACACAACCACATGGGTGAATGTCAAGATGTTTATGCTGAGTCCACAGCACCAATGAAGAGAATGTACTGTAGGATTACATTTATCTAAAATTCTAGAAGTGGATTTTTTTATACTTTTTGCAATTAACGAAATATAATTGTTTAAAAAATGTCATAGGAAATCAACTTGAAATAAATGATACCTCTTCTAAGGATCAGGAAATTTTTCTTGGCTATCTGAATGAGGATACAAGTGAGTGAATACAGCTGGATGAATTCGTGTTTAAACACTGCTAGGGTCTGACGGTTTGTGCCCACCCCCAAAGTGTATTTGGAGGTAGACCTTTGTGTAGCCCCCGCCACAGTCCCCAAGCTTTAGATGCTGGCATGGGAGTGGAGAGGAGGGAACACTTTTATAATGTTGGTGGGATTGCAAACAAATACAGCCTCTTTGGAAAGAAGTATGGAGAATCCTCAATCCTCAAAGAGCTAAAAGTAAACCTTCCTTCCATTTGATCAGGCAATCCTATTACTACGTATCTATCCAGAAGAAAAGAGAAAAAAAAGAACATTTTACCATAAGGACATATGCACCAGAATGTTCAGCACAGCTCAATTCAGAATCACCAAGATATGGAATTACCCAAGGGCCCATCTACAGATGAATGGATTAATAAACTGTGGTGTATGTACACCATGAAATACTATCAAGCCTTAAAAAAATGATGAATTTTACATCTTTTGTATTAACCTGGATGGAGTTGGAGAACATCCTCCTAAGTCAGTGGTTCTCAACCTTCCTATTGCCTCAGCCCTTTAACACAGTTCCTGTGGGTCGCAACCCACAGGTTTAGAACCACTGTACCTAAGTAAAGTATCACAAAATGAAAAAGCAAGCATCCAATGTGCTCAATACTGATATGAAACCAGTAGATGAACAAATACATACCAACACAAAAGAAAAATATAATTAAATTTAAGGTGTGGAGAAAGTGGGGTGGAAGGAGTGGGATTGGGTGCTCTCACCTAATAGGCACAATGTATGGCTATATGGCACCCCTCCTGGTGAGGGGCAGAACTACAACTTGGAAGAATCCAGTGCAACCAATGGACTCAATGCAACCTAATCATCTGTGCCCTCATATGAATTTGAAAAAAAATTTCAAAAACAATAAATACTGACATGGATGCAGAGAGATAAGAAAGCTTATATGTTATTGGTGAGACTAAAAATTAGTACAACCTCTGTAAAAAACACTATGAACATTCCTTAAAGAAATAAACATAGACTTACTGTTTGATTCAGCAATCCCACTAGTGGGTATCTATGCAAAGGAAAAGAAATCATTTTATAAAAAGGACACCTTACTGGATTGTTTACTGCAGCACAATTCACAATTGCAAATCAACCTAAGTGTTCATCAGTTTATGAGTGGATAAAGAAAACATGTTATGTATGTATTTATATCCATATACCATAGAGTACTACTCAGACACAAACAAGGAATGAAATGCAGCACCTTGGATGGAACTGGGGACCATTATCTTAAATGATCATTTCAGGAATGGAAAGACAAATAGCATATACCTCACTAATGACTGGGCACAAGGAGATGTAAAGGACGTTGGAAGCTAAGGAGGAGGAGGGTGGCAGGGAGGTGAGAAATAAACATTTCCTGCTGGGTATGATGAACACTATTTTGGTGACAGGCAAACTCAAAACCCCGACTTAAGCATTAGACAAGGTATCCATATAACAAAAACAGTTGCACCTCCTTTATATTTCGACATTAAAAGAAGTTCAGGATGGTGATTATTTCTTGATTCGAGGAAAAGGGTTCAGCCATTACTGCTGAGGAGCCAACAAGGGGCTTCTAACAAACGGGAAAGTTAACAGATGTTACGAAACAAACGGTCATTTCATTATTAGTCTTTAGCTGCACCAACGCTTTTATTCACGACTTTTGTGTGCGAGATCCTGCTCTTGAAATGATATTGATCATTTCTTGAAAATTCTTCAGGCAGGTCTCTCTCACCTTTTCTCCTTCATGAGAGGGACCCACTTCTGGCTCTTTTTGGTAGTGCTCTAAATTTTCTCTTTGTTCTTCTTAAGTAAAAATCTCTTTGTTGCCCTGTAAGTTCTTCAGGCAAAATTTAGATGATTATTTTCTTCTTTTTTAATTAATTTTTTTATTAAATCATAGCATTATGATTATGTGTACATTAATGCAA
>NW_003852427.1:14267877-14270029 GCF_000181295.1 Otolemur garnettii | reverse complement strand
ATAGATGATTATTTTCTCTCAGAATTCTAAACATGGTATTCTAACTTTTGGCTCTCTTTTGTGTTATAATTACCTGTGATCTCCTACAACTGAAAGTCCTTGACTTTTAATTTCTGAGCACTCTTATTGTTGTGTGTTTGACATTTTTACTCCTATTCAAAAATTTCTTTTTATTTATTTTACTTAATATGTCCATCATAATTCAAATTCAAAAATTTCTTTTTATTTATTTTACTTAATATGTCCATCATAATTCTCATGATTTGTGGAAACGATGAATCATTGCCTCTTTTAATATTTTTCCATTTCCATTCTTCCTAGGTTACTTCATTACCATTTTTGCTTTAAGAATTTGCACCTTCCTATTTTTCTCCAAAGGCAAGAAATCTCCCTGGTTTGTTGCTATCGTCCTGGCTCCTGCGCTGTATTTTTAAAGGGTTTATCTTGCAGGTCACACATCCCTTCTTCCACTGTGAATAATCAACTCTTTGACATCTCTGTTGAGTTGCTAATTTTAGTAATTATGGTTTCTTTTCTATTTGGTCCTTTTTCTTAATCTTTCTAGTCATTTTGAAATAGTCTCATTTCCTCTCATATTTTTATTTGATCATATATTTTTAAAATAATCTTATGTACATGGATGTCATATTCTTTTTAATATTCTAGTATCTAAAGTGCTTTGAGGATTCTACAGCAAGTATTTTATTGTTGTCATTATTATTATTATTACTCTGACTCAGTAAAATTTCTTTCCTCCCGTGCTAGGATTTTTTTTCCCTCCTGTTTTGCTGACCTGTATGACAGAAATTTTAGGCAAACAGATAGGCAGACTCAGTTTGCTTCTGAGAAAAGGGTCAGGTGAGGGCACTAAACCTTGGTATATTCAAATGTAATGTATTGATATGTAATATTGTAAGACCACGCGTTTATCACAAGTTATCAGGGAAATTGTTATTGTTGTGATTTTGGTCATTTCTTTTTATCACACATGGAACTTTAATGAGAATAGAAAATAAAAAAATGTTTCCTAATTGGCTTACTAGCCAAGAAACACATAATACTTTTCCTTTAAGGAAATATATATATCCTTACGTGTGCGTGTGTGCGCTTAATAATATAACCTCACTTAAGCTGTACCTCTTCAGCTTGTCTCTTTTATCTTATTAGATCAAGGCCCACTCTCTTATGCCCTGCATACTGTCAACATTCCAAACTTAGTTTCCTATATTTGCAGCAGCCCACAAGGCAAGGTAAGCCCCCAGGTTTGCATATCATTTTGTTTTCACACACAAATTCCTGTGGATATTATGAAATGATGGCAATCATGGTACAAGGAGGCTCTGGGAATTTCTGGTACATTCTTCTCAGCTTATACGCGTTACAAATATCATTTATAAATAAGCTTGTTGTATTTTATTCCACTTCCCTGTGTCTCATAGCTGGAGAGCCGGTTTACTTTGCTGCATATGAGCAGAAGTCAACCTTAGATGGCTTTATTTTTTTTAACGTAAATATTTAAAAAGTGGAAATTTTTTCTCAAAGAAAAACAAGCCATTCTTATTTAATCAGCTGACTCAAAAATGTAAAGAAATTATAGACATATGTATATAGAATATGTGTGTGTGTGTATAGTATATATATAAACATGTATAGTTCTTAGGAGTTAATGTTTCAATAAAATGATATCTACCCAGTTAGTTGCTAGTTTCTGCTCTTAATAAGATCTTGTTCACTGTTTTCCTATCTTATTTTCTACATGAATTTTTCACTTTTTCTTATCATTTTATCTTATTTCAGGTCATTTTCTCATAAATATATTTTTAAAGTTCAAAATTTGATGCTTTTAGAAAACACTTTGGCCGATAACCACTAGCTTTAATAACAATTAATTAATTGTACATATCTTTACCTCATTTTTTTTTTTTTACAGATTTCTTTTATAATAACCACCTAGGAGTTTAACTATTTTATTTTTTTATAATTCAATTAGAATTTTTCTTATGTTCTTCCATAATTCCAAAGTAGAAACGAATATTAAAAAAAAACAGAAATAATATTCACAGACACATTGACACTGAATTTGTTATTTTCATAAGATGGATAATGAAAATCTACTTTTGAGCTTATTGAAATACAGAATTTGATTTTTACA
>NW_003852427.1:14264978-14266944 GCF_000181295.1 Otolemur garnettii | reverse complement strand
AAAAAAAAAAAAAAAAAATCCTGGGGCTGGACTTAGTCACTGTTTCTGAATGGTGAGGAGGTTCACAGCAATAGTGTAATAAGTGATCCACAAATATCGGAGCCATTGTTTTGAGAATTCCCATAATCTTGTTAAGTAAGGAATTCCCGGAGTGTAGGGACTGTCATAGGTAATGGACTCTACGCACTGAGAGACAGTGACTGCACCGTGAGCACACGGTATGTTTGGAAGCAGCCTCACGCTGGTACGAGGATGCACAAACTCCGCAGAGTTGTCCCTCATAAATCAATGAGCAATCCTCACGTGTTCTCAGCGTGCTGGGCACTCATGCTGTGGCATTGATTATTTTTCTCCACACTCAAATTGATAAAATACTCAGATACATCACACAAAATAACTTCCATGAGCTCAATTCAACATTTTAGAGGGTCTTATTGAAATGTGAAAGAAAACCAAAACGATAATGAAACACTGAAATTCTGATCAGTGTGGCACTAGTTTTGTTACAGGGTTATAATGGGCCAACATTTATTTTATAAATATGAATTAGCAGACATCAAATACTAGTTGAAAGGCCACTTAGCTTTTGAAAAAACACATTCCAAAGTGGAAGCTACACGTGAGAGATTAAAATTCACTTCTAAGTAAAAATAATGATTCACACATTAATTGTCAGTGAAAAATGAGATCTCAACACAGAGCCACTGGTTTGGAAGGGGCACTCTCTCCACGTATGTTTTGGGTGTGCTTACAACAAAGAAAGCTTCTGTCAAAGGCGTAAGTTTTGACTGGATTAGCAAACTGGTATGTGTGTAGCATGGAATACTATTCAGCCATCAAAAGATGGAGACTTTGCATCTTTTGTATTTACCTGGACGGAGGTAAAGAACATTCTCCTTAGTCAAGTATCTTGAGAATAGAAAAACAAGCATCCCATGGACTAAATACAAATTGGAAACTAGTAGATAAACAATAACAGGCCTATATGAAAGGAAGAGCACAATTAAATTCAAGAACAGGGGAACAGGAGGGAGAGGCTCAGTAAGCTCCCACCTGAGGGGTTACAGTGTCAGGTACGTGGCACACCTCCTGGTGAAGGACTCAGCTAGAGCTCTCCCACCTGATGGGTTACAGTGTAGGGTTCGTGGCACACCTCCTGGTGAAAGACTCAGATAGAACTCTCCCACCTGACGGGTTACAGTATAGGGTACGTGGCACACCTCTGGGGTGAAGGACTCAGATAGAACTCTCCCACCTGACGGGTTACAGTGTCGGGTACGTGGCACACCTCTGGGGTGAAGGACTCAGATAGAACTCTCCCACCGGACGGGTTACAGTGTAGGGTACGTGGCACACCTCTGGGGTGAAGGACTCAGATAGAGCTCTCCCACCTGACGGGTTACAGTGTAGGGTACGTGGCACATCTCTGGGGTGAAGGACTCAGATAGAACTCTCCCACCTGACGGGTTTCAGTGTAGGGTACGTGGCACACCTCTGGGGTGAAGGACTCAGATAGAACTCTTCCACTTGACGGGTTACAGTGTCGGGTACGTGGCACCGCTCCTGGTGAAGGACTCAGATAGAACTCTCCCACCTGACGGGTTACAGTGTAGGGTACATGGCACACCTCCTGGTGAAGGACTCAGATAGAACTCTCCCACCTGACGGGTTACAGTGTAGGGTTCGTGGCACACCTCCTGGTGAAGGACTCAGATAGAACTCTCCCACCTGACGGGTTACAGTGTAGGGTATGTGGCACACCTCCTGGTGAAGGACTCAGATAGAGCTCTCCCACCTGACGGGTTACAATGTAGGGTTCGTGGCACACCTCCTGGTGAAGGACTCAGATAGAACTCTCCCACCTGACGGGCTACAGTGTAGGGTATGTGGCACACCTCTGGGGTGAAGAACTCAGATAGAGTTCTCCCACCTGATGGGTTACAATGTAGGTTGCGTGGCACACCTC
>NW_003852427.1:14261581-14264958 GCF_000181295.1 Otolemur garnettii | reverse complement strand
CTCAGATAGAACTCTCCCACCTGACGGGTTACAGTGTAGGGTACGTGGCACTCCTCCTGGTGAAGGACTCAGCTAGAGCTCTCCCACCTGACGGGTTACAATGTAGGGTACGTGGCACTCCTCCTGGTGAAGGACTCAGCTAGAGCTCTCCCACCTGACGGGTTACAGTGTAGTGTACGTGGCACTCCTCCTGGTGAAGGACTCAGATAGAGCTCTCCCACCAGACGGGTTACAGTGTAGGGTACGTGGCACACCTCCTGGTGAAGGACTCAGATAGAGCTCTCCCACCTGACGGGTTACAGTGTAGGGTTCGTGGCACACCTCCTGGTGAAGGACTCAGCTAGAGCTCTCCCACCTGACGGGTTACAATGTCGGGTACGTGGCACACCTCCTGGTGAAGGACTCAGCTAGAGCTCTCCCACCTGACGGGTTACAGTGTAGGGTACGTGGCACACCTCCTGGTGAAGGACTCAGCTAGAGCTCTCCCACCTGACGGGTTACAGTGTAGGGTACGTGGCACACCTCTGGGGTGAAGGACTCAGATAGAACTCGGTCTTCTAACAAATGCAGATAATGCAACCTAATCAACCGTGCCCTTATATTAACCTGAAATGTTGAAAAGTACATAAGTTAATATATACTTTAGTAAACTAGAGTTATTCTAGTGTGCATTCAGAGATTTTGACCAGTTATCACTTTTCCTTTCTCTTTATGCAAAAGAATTGTCTTAGGCTGGAGCTTTGTTTTTCTTAAACATATTTATAGCATAACAAATAATATATAACCCAAGATATACCCTCTAATACTATTTGTCCTTCTATGGGCTTTTTATTTTACTCAGCACAAGGTCCTCAAGGTCCATCCATGTTGCAGCACATGACAGGCCTTCCCTCCTTTGTGTGGCTGAATAAGGTTCTGTTGCATAAATGTACCACGTTCTATTCATCCACTGAAACTACATCAAACAGAAAAGCTTCAGCACCAAAAGAAACAACCAGCACAGTATAAAGACAACATATGGAATGGGAGAAAGTATTTACAAGCTATTTCTCTGATAAGGGGTTAATATCTCAAATACATGTACTATAGGGAGTTTCTACAACTCAATAGCAAAAAATTCAATAAAAATGATCGAAACACTTGAATAGACATTTCTCTAAGAAGGCTTACAGATGGCCATGAGGCATATGAAAAGGTGCCTGACATCACTAATCATCAGAAACGTGAACAGCAAAACAGATATGATCTCACACTTGTTAGGATGACCATTAGAAAAACAAAACACAACCGAAAAAAGGCAGAAAATGATAAGTGTTGGCCCCAAAAATGTGGAAATGTCAGTACTTTGTGAACTGTTGGGGGAGTGTTAGAATGCTGCCACAGCTATGAAAAGCAATATGGAGATTCCTCAGAAAATTAAAAGTAGAATAACTTTATTATCCAGAAATCCCACTTCTGAGTATTTACACTAAAAAAATTGAAATCAGATTCTTCAATAGATAACTGTACTCTCACGGTCATTTTAGTATCGTTTTCTACAGCTAAGAGGTTAAAAATATGTTCAGGCTAAACTCTTTCTCAGCTTATTTTTTGTTGCTGCTGTATTACAATGTTTTTTTTAATAGCATGTAATGGATACCATTTCTTACTTGAGTAATATGGAAAATTACAGTCCTGCAGAATACAGAGATGCAAATAATAGCTCACTAAGCAACACGCAGGAAGGGAGATCCAAAGTCAATTCTTCACAAGAACACAATCTTCCAAATTCCAAGATAAATCAAGGAAAAATAATTTGGATTACAAAAGATTAGCTTAATTTAGTACTGGATTTATCAAAATTCTTTAAAACAGTAAAGCACATCAATGAATGTAGAGCAAGGTTTTGGTTTCAAGTATCAATATGTATCTTTGCAGCAACACAGCATGGTACACAATTACCTAAAACCCGGAATGAACCACAAATAGAACTCTTTGAATATCAGATACACAACTAAACTTCAAACCTATCAGGATGGTCCAGTGCCCTCCTACTCACACCACAGGGTCTATTTTCAGAACAGACATGATTACTTAATGTTTTTATCCTTTCCAGATTGTCTCTTGGTTCTTCCTAAGAGGTGAAAAAAACGTAATTTCTACTTATTTTCATTCTTTTCTATTCCCCCAAAATATCTTCTAACAAAACCTTAGCCCCGAGCCTGAACACAAATGAACAAACCAGCAAACCAGCAGAGTTGTGTGTTCAGGCTCACGGCTGAGGTTTTGCTAGAAGATAGTTCTATGGGAAAGACCTTACAATTAAAGTAAGCTTTATAACGTAAGACCAAATCAAGAATTATTCAACTTGAATTATGATTTATTATGAGTTTGAGTCATTTCAAAAGTAAGTTGGTAATTTGACCTTGAGTTTTGAATTAAAAGAAACAAAAGCAGAAACAAAAATTTATCTCTGGATAAATTAAGATTTTAAGAAACTGCCTTCATAGCCTCCTTACTTTGCTGAAAACCATCCCAGATAAAAACAGAACCAAGAGAGGAATTTTGTTTCTTACAGAAATGTGATTTCAAAATAAATGATTTAGCAAGTTCTTGTATTTGACTGCTCCCTTCAGCTCCTTCTATAGAGAAATTATGCAGTCATAATTGAGTATAAGACATACATTTCTATGAATTAGATGTCATATTTACTAAAATGTTTAGGATGCAATTAACTTGATTCCTGATATAATATTAAATCCAGAAAAGTATTAGATTACAGAAAGGAAAACCATTTAAAAGTAATAACCGAAACAATGACAGCAGCAAAACCTCACTGGATACACATCATCTCTCAGCTTTTATCAGTGTAGAGTTACTCTTTAATTTTTTTGTATTTCAGTAGGTTGAATAGTGCAAGCAATTGTTGCTGTTATTGCTTTTACATGGGTGAGTTGTGTCATGATGACATCAGTACCATTAGTTAGTGGGCCTGTCACCAGAATAGTGGACATTGTACCTGATACTTAGATATTTACCTTTTCACTCTCCCCACCCTCCCTCCTTATTAGAGTGATTCTTGCAAGAAAGCCAATATTTCAAGTGAAAAGAAAGGGAAATAAAAATGATGAGGGAATTATCTTGAAGAAATATGGACTCCACCTGCTGTTCATGGGAAGATGGAATCATGACACTAACACTCTTTTTTTTTTATTCATATACTATGATCTTTTGAACATATACAATTAAAGAAAAAGTTTATAGTACATATTACATCCGCTCAAACAGAAGCCCTGGTTGTATTATTTTTCTAAAATTTAAATTGCCTAAAGCCCTTTTCACTCCATTTTTTGGAAATGCCACAGAATTCACTTTTCAGTCCCCTTAATAGAAATTCT
>NW_003852427.1:14255297-14260920 GCF_000181295.1 Otolemur garnettii | reverse complement strand
GCCAGGAGATAGTTAGGAGAATATTTCTGAGAGTGGTTTTTCTGTCTGTTAGAATAGGTTAAAATGGGGTAGAGCAAAGATGAGAAGAAAAATCAAGATTTGCATATATAAGATGTCATGTAGACAGCCACCTGAGGATGACAAGGAAGCTGTGTCAGTGTGGGATGTCAAAGAGCATTTGCACAACGGTGCTGTTCAAAAATCATGGGACCAGACAGATGAAAGAACTTGGGGACATTGTGTAAATAGATGGAAAAAAGAAGTGGGCCTAGGAAAAAAACTGTGATGTGTTTTAACTTCTAGAGGTAAAGAGGAGGTGCCAGGCAAAGCAAATTAGAAGAAAGTTTATGTGAGGCAGGGATTAAAGAATGACTGAGCTTGTCAAATATTTCAAATCATTTTGCAAAGTGGAAAAACAGAAAAATGAGTCAATAGTTTAAAGAAATGTGGAGTTAAAACAGCATTACCACGAGATTGTAGATGTGAAAACATGTGAGTAACATTGATGAGAAGGATCCAGGGCGGAGACAGATGATATATCAGAGACAAGGAATAAATTCAATCTCTACTAGGCTTTAAGAGGTGAGAATGAGAAGAATCTGCAACATTATCAGAGAATTTGCCATTGAAGAGATTGAGGATATCCCCTTCTTGGTTAAGGAGAAGAGGCCAAGACAATTGAGAGCAAATCACTTCAGCTCTTGAGAAATATTATTACTGATTCTTAAGCTTGTAGTCTTACTTCTATTTTAATTTCACCTTCTGCTATTGCCAAAGTATCAGTCATCTATGTAGACATTAGCTAGAATGAATCTGTTTGTGTTTGTCTATTTCCTTTGTGAATTCCAGCTACTGTAAGACCTTTTGCCTATAGCAGGACATGTGATGAACCCCCAGCTGTGCCTGTCCTTGCACAGAAAACTGCAGGTTCCGTGTTTACTAAATGACCTTCCTCTTTTTGTGTAATCAAAGAAAGGGGAGATATTTCTAACCTGCAGGTCATTTGTTTGTGGCAAGGATGAATAAAATTTAAACAAAGAAGTTTGCTTCTCTGAGGACTTGAACATCTGCTCTCTCAAGCCACCTACAGAGGGGGAACTTGCTAGACTCTTGTTTTGCCTGTGGGAGTGGAGATGGTAAGAACAGAAAGAAAATAAGGGGGGGGGGATGGTGCAGAAAGGTTATGGATTGAAATAGATGAAAAATGACCTATGAATGTGGAAGAGCTTGAAAAGAGCAACAGCTCAAACACTATGGATCTTTTTTAGGATTTGGTAAGTAGAAGAAAAGTGGAAGGAGATAGACAAACAATGAAGCAGCTCCAGGGATGGGAGTGATTTGGGGTAGGGAGACAAGAACGTGAAACTCCCATCTAGATCCATCATGCTGTATGAGTCAAACTTCTGTTCCTTTGGAATGTGCTATCACACTGGTCTCAAGACACCCAATTTTATGGGGATTAAAATTTAATTCGTTTGCATTTGTTTGATGCACAGGGATGCAATGTGTCAGAAACGGTGCTAGGTGGCCACCTAAGGTGGGTAAAGTGCCCCCTGGTGTAGTAACAGACACAAATGAACACTGCCATGCTGGGGTGCAGAAAGGATTAGGAGTGTATGTTATCAACGGTTGTCATGGAAATGCAAAAGTAGTCACATTTCCTTTCAAAATATTGGACTTTTTTTTTTTTTCCAGAGTAACCTTTAAAGGAAATAGTCTCTTACTCATGGTTTCTAACAGTGTTGGTTTAAATCAATATGCATGGTGAGATATTTTTCCAGAAGATGGCAACATTCCCAAGGGCCATTGGTTGATTAATTCTCGTTTAACCATGTCCTTTGAAGGCTCTGTTTCTAATGGCTTCTAATAACCCTAAGTACTATGAACCGCATAATCAGGAAATTAAAATGGTTATTTTTGGCTTGATGCTATTTTTAATCTAACCAGAGCCTATTTGCTGATTATTTGGTTTAAAAAATGTGTTAGTACTTTAAGGACTAGGGCAAGACCTAAAAGATCAATTCCATTTTTGACTTGAACTTTGAAAAGATTTTTTTTCCCTTAACAAGATGTGACATAGCTTTTAGAAATTTGTCTGTACTGTGTGAATGTGTGTGTTAGTGTGTGTGAGAGAGAGAGTGTGTGTGAGTGTGTGTTTTCATCTCTCTCCTTCAGTGAAGGCTGTCACTAATATCACCCTTTTATCAATTTTATTCACTGAACTGTTCTCATCACTTTAGCTCACTGCTGACTCCTTTGTCCCTAGAACAGTTGTAAATATACACTATGGGTTAAACTAATATTTATTGAATGAAGGGATGTACTGAATCTTACATCCCTCTCATTGGCTAGTATAATAACACATTACACACAGCAGACCCTCAGATAGTAATCAGGTTAAATTGATCACTGTAGTTCTAACCAGTCCTATGAGTAGAGCTGGATGTCAAAACTTAAAAGACTACAATTTTATCTCTTTGTATAGTCAATGACTATGTGGTTCCAATTAGTGGTATTTGTAAGCAAAAACAATGTTACGGCATATCAGCTTGTCATTTTATCAATGCATATGAATGTCCCAACACATTCACTAAGAAGTCATAGTTGAATTAGTCAATATATGGTTTTACAAAATAGAAGAGAGTTGAAGGAAATCATAATGAGGTAGCCTTCAAAAGCAGCCACCCTAGCTTATTATGATGCTTAAAATACCATAGGAAAATATAAACTCTATGGGGAAATTTATCAAAAATAAGGAAAAAATAGATATTGAACACAATGCTTCATGTCCTGATGTCACCAAAATACATATTTAATGTAACACGAAGATACTGGATTTAGGAAAGTCAAAATACACTTTTAAAACAAGGAGTTGATATCTAAGATTTATGTATATAGAATAATGAAATGATATGATGTGTCAGATGTGAAAATCTCAGAAATAAAATAGACTCGAAAAAGCTAAGCATGTGCTGAAAAATAAGGAGGGTTATTTTTTCAAATTGAAAGCAAATAATTGAGACAGGCTTTATTGCAGAAGTTCTAATTTTTAAGTTACTAAAACAAGAATGATTTTGTCATCTTTATGAATCTTTCATTTAAATCGAAAGAATAATTTTTGCATAAAGAGGTGAAGACTGATTGTATTGAGTCATGCTGCTTAATTTTCATTTCAAAATGTGAACTTTACAACTCCCATTTCAGGTCTCTGGAGCATGAGGATTCCCTTCAATCAAAAACTCAGAACACCTTTTACTTACTTGTCAAGGTTCTCCACTTGAAATCTGGTCTTATACACTTGCTGTCAAAGCTTGACAAATGATATTTGAAAAGGTTGACCTATGGGACATTATAACCATTTATTTCTATAGATTCCCTAAAATTCTAACTTTAAAAGAGGGCAGAGAGCTAGCAAGCCAGGCAACTGGACTCCATTATTCTACTTTTCATAAAAATACTTTCACTGAATTAGGATTTAACCTTTTGTCTTAGGGCTTACAATTGGTTGACTTATAAATAGATCTTACGATGTTGCAGGTATCACGTGTTATGATTTTCAGTATGTCTTACACATAAAGCCTGCTACCAAATCTCCCTGAAGGTCACTATTTTGGGGTATAAACAAGAGGGTATAGTAATTATAAATGTCATATTTTATGTTCTTATCTTTTTCTTACTCTTTTCCAATGACCTGTGCCCCCTTGTAATAAATAACGCAACTAGTAAAATTACTCTGCTTTGTCTTTTCTCTTCTCAATATGATTGCTAGAAAGCATAGTACTGAGCTCAGAGTTCGCTTACTCTATTTTGCCTGGGTTAAGATATCTCCAATACTTTTAGAAATCAGATGATATTTAAAATATTCTCAAAATAACCACAGTCTCAACTGAATCTAGTTTACTCAGATTTCAAAATATATGTTTTAAGAATAGCATTGAACTAGTTATAAATCTATTTCTGGATTACCTAAAATGTAGTATAAATAACTATCTATACATCACAAATTCATCATAATAAATGTCATGTTTTACCTATACACATCACTAGTAAAACAATCACTATGAATATCCAGGTTGGTTTCATGGATTGAGCAAAGGTTTAGACTCATTGGATAAGAATTTGCATACTAGATTCTCCATTTATTAACTGACTTTATCATTTTGAGCAACTGACCTAACTCTTTAAGCCTTTCTTTCCTTATTTATAAAATACAAACAAATAATAGCACAAATAGACTGAAAATGAAGGGATGAAAAAAGATAGTCTGTGCAAAGGGAAAGAAAAAAAGAGTAGGAATAGCTATATTTATATCAAATAAAATAGAATACAAGTCAAAGACTGTAAAATAAAACAACAAAAAGATAAGCCATGCTCACAGATTAAAAGAATAGAATTGAACAGTATTGCTAAAATAAAAATACTACCCAAATCAATTTACAGAGTTTATGCAACCCCTATCAAAATACCAATAGCATTCTTCGCAAAAATATAAAAAATGCCCTAAAATTTATATGGAATCACAAATGATCCCATATAGCCAAAGCAAGCCTGAGCAAAATCAAAGCTGGATGGATCATACTACTGACTTCAAGATATACTACAAATCTACAGTAACCAAATCAGCATGATCCTGGCATAAAGACAAATATACAGAGTAAGAAATAGAACAAAAAACCAAGATATAAATCCACAAATTTACAAACAACTCATTTTTCACAAAGGGAACAAGACCACAGAAAGAGGAAACATCAGTGTCTTCAAAAAGGTTGATGGGAAAACTCAACAACCACTTGCAGTTGAATGAACCTAAACCCTATTTCTTACTATATACAAAATAAAAAAAAAAAGAATTCAAATGGCTTAATGAGTTAAATTTAAGACCTGGAACTATGAAACTACTAGGAAACCATTGGAGAAATGCTCCATAATATTGATCTGGGCAAACATGTTTTGTGAAAGATCTTAAAAGCATAGACAAGGATGCAAAGTATAAACAAATGGGATTACATCAAGCTAAACATTTTTTGCACAGCAAAAGAAAGAAGTCAATATAGTAAGGAGACAGTCCACACAGTGGGAGAAATTATTTGCAAACTATCCATCTGAAAAGAGATTGAGAACCAGCATATGAAAGTTGCTCTAACAGTTCAGGAGAAAATCCCCCAAATAATTGATCAAAAGACAGGTGCGAGTTCTGCAGAAGACACGTAAATGGTCAGGTAGCTATGAAGAAATGCTCAACATAACTAATCATCAGGGAAATCCAAACAAAAATCACGATGAGATACCATCTTACCCCAGTGAGAATATATAGATATAATGTGTATATATATATATATATGTGTGTGTGTGTATATATATGTATATATATATATTTTTTTTTTTTTTCAAAAATACAGGTAGTGACAGATGCCGGTGAGGACAGAGAAGAAAGATACTCTTGTACACTGTTGCTGGGAATGCAGATTAGTAGAGTGGTAAATAGTAGAAAGTTTCTTGAAAAATTTAAGATATAAATGACCTGGCAATTCCACTACTGAGTACATTTTCAAAAGAAAAGAAATCAGTATATCAAAGAGATATCTGCATTTGTGTATTTACTGCAGCCCTCTTCACAGTAGCC
>NW_003852427.1:14227182-14255006 GCF_000181295.1 Otolemur garnettii | reverse complement strand
AAAAAAAAGAAAATGCAGGAAATACACAAAATGGAATATTATTCAGCCACAAGTAGAAAAACATTTGCCATTTGCAGACACTTGAATGGAACTGAAGGTCATTATGTTAAGTCGCATTAAGCATATAAGAACAAATATCATATGTTCTTCTCAGTGTAGGAGCTTAAAAATTAATTCTTATGAAGATAGATAGCAGATTGGTGGTTGTCAGAGGCCAGAAAGTTCTGGGGGAAGGTGGTGAAGCAATGTTGATTTGTAGGTTCAAATACACAGAGAGGAGAGAGAAGACCTGATACTTGTAAATCGGTAGGGAGATTGTGGTTAACAGTAAACTACTGTAGACTTCAGATTGCCTAGAAGAGAGCAATTTGAGTGTTCCTAGTGTGAGGAAGAGAAATGCTTCTTAGGGGGATGAATCTCCCAATTGCTCTGATTTTATGATATGAGTACACAAAATTTTCACGTCTATCCCCTAAATAGGTACATCTGGTCTATATCAGTATAAAATTAAAAGGAGTGCATTAATCAGGACTTAGCAAAACAGAAACTATCACAGGAATTATACTTAACACTAAGGAGGAAGGAGTTGGAAAAGTTAAAGTCTGAAAGGGGGATTGTGACAACGATCAGAGTCATTGTTAGTTACCAATTTCTAGTGTGGATACCCTTCTAGCAAAGTCCACCAGAAAGACATCTGTAGTTGAACATGATGAATTTGTTACTAATTGCATCGAGGAAGATATATTGTACAGGAGGGAGAGTATGGCAGAAGGGGTACTTTTTTTTTTTGCAGTTTTTGTCCGGGGCTGGGTTTGAACCGCTACCTCCGGCATATGGGGCTGGCATCCTACTCCTTTGAGCCACAGGCGCCACACTGAAAGGTGTACTTCTAAAATTCAAATGTGTGTTAAGATGATTTTAGGAAGCTTGATGCAAGCAGGATCTTACTCTGAAAGCAAGGATATTTCAGTGGTTTAATATATTAATACATTTAATCTCAAAGAAGGAAAAGCTACTTGAATGCTAACATTACCTCAGAAAAGAAGTAGCAATCACAGATATTAGTTAATGTATGTGAGGTTATTTTTGTGGACAAGATAATATTCATGTTTTATTTATGTTGGGATGTGATTGCAGAGTGGCCTTGTTTTTGTTTTGATCTATCAAGGTCACAGAGTGGACTTGTCTGTTGATGATCTGTAAAATTATTTATGTTGTGAGTACCAGGCAGGCCTCTGGATGTCAAGGACTGCTTTTCTCTTTTTCTGTAGCTTGCAGAGTAGTGCAAAGTGAGACTGCCTCTGTGAATCTGGAAACAAGCATCTGACGAGGAGCCTGAGTCACTGTTGGCTGGAAGGTTTGGCAGACATCAGGTGTAAAATTGAAGAGGCAAGGAGCAGCCAAACTTGGCCAGGCACCTCTGCTCTGAGCTGAGAACAATTGTTATCCCCATCACATCGCTGAGGAAACTGAGTTACAGATTGGTTAAATTACTTCCCTAGGGTAACCAGAATACTAACTAGAGCTGTCAAAATTCAAAGCAAAGCAATTTGTCTTTAACATCATAGTCTTAATCATTTGTCTCCACTGCATTCCAAAGTGAGCAGGAAGTGCATGAATAGATAGCATCATTGGTGTTTGGCAAAATTCCAGTCAATGACAAGTCAAAACCAAACCAAACCAAATTCAGTCCAAAACTATCAAGAGCTGTTACAGACGAGGCATTAGGAAAAGAGGCTTCTAGGGCTTTTCCGATAACATACAAAAAGGTTGTTGAATCACAGTATCGTCTGGAGGATCAATTGTTAGTATCCATCAGAGTAGTTTATATGCCACAGAAATGCTACTTCCACAAAAATAATCATGTAGAAATAAATTTGTCCCTGCATAAATGAAAAAGTGAGGCAAAAAGTCGTGTGAATACCTATAGCAACATTAATTACTCTAATGACATAGAAATGGGAAGAAATTGAGTGCCCATCAATACAGGAATGAATTAACAAATTATGGTATGTGCACTCCATCAATATTATGAAGCTATGCAAATAATTAGCATTTTCTCTATGAACTTAGAATGATCCATAATGGATAAATATTTTTTTAAAAAATAACTTAATACTGTACATATTACAATATCATTTTAAAACTAAAACAGGCAACATATAGATCTGACAGTGAAGTTCAGGAACTCATCCCAGAAAAAGTGCCACATAGCTCACTGCTGAATATCACAATGGCCGTCTTCAAAGTACTCCCCTTCGGAAGCTATGCATGAATGCCAGTGCCCAGTCTATGCTTTGAAGCTATTTTGGAATTCTTTTTTGGAATGTATCAAAACTGTTGATGTCCTGAATGTCATCAAGGTGTCTTCCTTTCACTATTTTCTTTATCTTTGAGTAAAGAAAAAAGTTACTGGGGTGGGGGGCATATCAGATGGAGTAGGGAGGGTTCTCCAAAACAGTCATTTATTTACTGGCTAAATCTCCTTCAGAGTGTTGTATGAGCTATGATGCAACAATCATGGGTTGTTAGCCAAGATCATTAGTTGAGATTTCTCTGTTTCTCTGTTGATATTTACTTGATCTGCTATGCTTCTTACAGTTAGCTGATAATTTTGACCCAGAATTCAATGAAATTTAACCATGTTTTCATCAGTTCTGCTGGTTACTGGCCATGCTAATCTCTCTTCATTTGTGATGCTTTCTCTGCCCTCTGAAATTTAGTCAATTTGTTTATTGTCCACTATCTTCCTGCTATTATTTCCATAAACTTGGATTAACATGTTCCCAGGTTCACTGCTACTCTTGCCAAGTTTAACAAGAAATTCATGAATGTTTGTTCATTGCTGTAATTCAAGCTCCAATAATATCAACAGTGGGACATAAAAACATGCAATAACAATAATGAAGGTTACTCAGAAAGACACTGCCACATATTGACATGCACTGAACAGTAAGATGCTGATTTACTAAGGTTATAAAACCTTACCAAATAGTTTGCACAGTGCTGCCAACATAAGTCCATAGCAAGTTTCTGAACTCAATTGTCAGAACTCATATTTGTAGATATGTGTAAGAACGCATAAAGACTAATAAAAGATTATATGCCACAATTCCAGCATTGCTAATTCCTGAAAAAAAGTGGAGAAATTGGGGCTCATAAAGAGAAATATAAATGATTCTGGTTCATTTTTTTTACATTTTGGGTTATTTTATGTATTATTTTGAGCACACACAACTTATATGACTGAAAAATAATCAATATAGAAAATTTATTGGGAGACTAAAGGAGTTTATTATTTCTTAAGAAGATTTTGAATAATTTTTGTTCTAATTTAGAAGTGATCATTTTTTAAAAGGCAGTTTTGATGAATAAATCTTCCAGATTAATAAGACATTCTGTGAAAAATTTAAATCTTATAAAATATTCTAAAATAAGTTGAGGTTGTGAAATTAATATTCAAGGTTTAGTTCTGATTTGCAAAGTTTACTTTCTGATATCTATTTCACGAAAAGCTTCCTTCTATAAGAGGTCTTCAGGTTTTACAAAGATAAACGGACCTCTGTCGTAATAGAACTGTCCGAGAGAAATGTATGTCATTATCCACTCACAATATACATCTCTATAGATGGAAATGTATATTGTTTACTTTCTGGATTTATTCTTATTCCAGCAACTACAAATTCTCTATTAGCTCCTCAGGCTCTAGAGCACATTACGTGACTTTAAAAGTGGCTAAGGTATAAGTACACTTAAGGTAATCCAAATTTTTTTTAGGCATAACCACTAACAGAGCCTAGGAAGGTTCTTATTTGATGCAATATTTGTAATTTTTACGTAGTTTCATTATAAAAGTAGGAAGCAAGTTGAGTTTGCTAATAATTGGTTCTTCAGGTCACTGAATTTAAAGAAAACCATAATGCCTTATTATGCACACCCAGCATGTAGTATACATTGTTACATCCATAAACGAATACAGGGTGGACATGGAGTTCATGCACAATTTAAAATAGTTTAACATAGTAAAGTGCACACAAACTTTATGTCCACCCTCTATACAGATGCTGCCAAAAAAATGTGTACACAGTTTAAGAAAGGAACAAACTTCATTAAAAATTCAGTACTCAATATATAATAACAAAAGATGAATGCTTTGGACTTCCACAATTACAAAAGGTGTTCAAAGTAACAGTAAAAGATGAATGCTTGTAACTTCCACAATTAGAAAAGGTGTTCAAAGTATATTCATAATATAATATGTAACACAGAGATAACATCTATGTGATATGTAATACAGAGATAACATCTCTTATAATGAGTATATATTTTTTGTCACCCTCTAGTATTCATACTTGAGCAGGAGCATTAACTGTGTACACAGATGGTGCCGAAAACATAGGCACATTTCACGAAAGGAAAAAAAACTGTATTAAATTTCTAACAGTCAACTCATGTTTGACTTTGGCAGTTACAAGAGTTGCTCAGCATGACTTGTATTCATCTTTTTTTTCATGGGAATATGTTGAGTATTACAGTTTTAATCTGTTTTTTCTTCTTTCTTAAAATGTGTATATCTTTTATTGGTACTCCCTGCATCTATGAATCCACTTACATAATCATGACTCACCTAGCAATAGGGATGCATTCTGAGAAACACATGCATCCTTAGGCAATTCTGTGGTGTAAATGCTGTAAAGTGTACTTACACCAACCTAGACGGTATGTACCACTACACCCCTGGTCCCTATTGCTCCTAGGCTATACACCTGCTCTGTACTGAAAGAGGGAGAACTCAAATATAACCTATATGTTATTTAAATAAAATTCAACTTTAACTAAAACTCATCTTACTGATCAATATATTTGGATAAAGGTATCATGGATTTGTCTGAAATAAATTGAGTAAGATGATAATAACACATTTTGAAAGTGCCTCATAACAACCCTCTAGTTATCACTACTTTAATACTAAGCCACCCAAAATTTGAAAAGATCCAAACATACTCAAATGTATTGGCAATTATAAACTGCCATCTTGTACATGCATATTTGTGTCTCATTTATAATCCATAATCCCCTAAAAAAAGAGTGTTGATTTCTAAAAATACAATACCCTATAAGTATATTTTCTATAAAAACTATAGAGAGAGCATCATTTGTCTAACATGGAAAGTTTATCATTTAACTGTAAGAATCAATTTAACAAATAATGAGTGAAGGACTATTTTTGTCTCTTTCAAGTTCAGAACAGGTACAAAATGTAACACTGTGGCTATCATATCAAATAAAGGTAGAGACGATCTGTTAGAGCCTAATATATTATAAAGTTCCTGCAGTAATAGAAGGAGAAATACATTTGCAAACTACAACTACTGAGAATAATTTAATGTTAAGTGTCATATTTGCGATCCTGTTAAGATCTTGAGGTAACCTTGTCACACCTGAAATGCAAATACACTTAGACATGGTGGGTCATTCATTATGATGGTTTTTGATCTAGGTTACAAGATACAGCCATTGAAAATTATCTGTTAACCTACTTGGGGGAAAAAACTGCTTATGGTAAATGTCTGCAGATAAACAGGATTCCCATTTTGACAGGGAGAATCAGCTTTAATAACTCTTCTACCTAGACAGTTTTAAGCTTCTTCTCATCACTAATTATTATTTTTGAAACTCTCACATGTTACTTCTTACTATGGTAGAATAATTTTCTGAAAATTCCCAATATATATGTCCTTACTCAAGATGAGTTCTAAAGATAGATAACCCAAAGTTAAGAGAGTCAAATGTGTACATTTTTAGGCAGCCAGTTGAAGGACTCCAGTTTGTTTAAATATATCTTGAAGCTATAAACCCGCTACCTATGGAAATTATTTATTTCTGTACACTATGACATCTAAAGTCAAATTATCACATAGGCATGAACATATTATTTGTCTTTAAATTATGTTACTTTTTTTTTTCTTTGAGTCAGATTCTCACTTTGTCATACTTGGTAGAGTGCCATGGCATCACAGTTCACAGCAACCTTAAACCCTTGGGCTCAAGCAATACTCTTGCCTCAGCCTTCCAAGTAGCTGTAGTAAGACTACAGGCACCCACCACAATGCCCCACTATTTTTAGAGATGAGGTCTTGCTCTGGCTCAGGCTAGTCTTGAACCTGTCAGCTCAGGCAATCTACCCACCTCAGCCTTCCAAGTGCTGGGATTGCAGGCGTGAGTCACCGAGTCCAGAGGTACATTACTTTTTTTAATGTTCATCTCTAGTAAACTATCTTTATAGTCTTGATTTTTATAACCATACAAGAAATGTCAACTTGTACAAAAAGAATTTCCTACAGAAGATTAAAATTAACCAAGGAGTAATGGAAAATATAAATCAGTTATTTTTCTTCCAAACTTAGAGAAGTAATACATGTGTGAGCCATGAATAAGAATAATATTTAATTTAGATCAAAATTTTACAAGGACATGGTTTTGTCTCTTCATAGCATTACTTCTTACCTTATCTATTCAACATTTATTTCTATGTTGTTCTAAAATGTCACCTTATTTTCCAACTCATAAAAATATATAATAAATCTAATATGAAGAAATAAGATTTCAGCATATATCATTCTTTTGGTTTGCTGTTACATCACTTTGCATCAATAAATGCCTTGTTCAATCTTCTTTGTAATGGTTCATTTCAGATCTTCTGATGCCCACAGGTAGACCCTACTGAATTATATAATCTGTAATGTAACTATTAGTAGTATACAGGCATCTTTGGCCACTATCCTCAATTCAGCCACCTGGGTACCACTTAATAACATGTTATAAAATGGTTCATGAATTAATGAGATCATTTCTTCTTTTTATTTCATTATAATGACATAGCATAACAATTTATGCTAGATCATTAAAAGTGTTGCAACAGATTCAACTTCAAATCTCAAGTCTGTCAAAATATCAGTTGATAAAAAGAGCAAGCTGGCAGAATTTCTTAACTTGAAAAATACAACCTGAAATGTGAACTATGTCAAGATTCAGTGACAGTTTATTGTTAGGGCCAAATATATCCTAAGAAGAAGTCAAGTGTGTTTCAAAAACATCTTTTCTTACCCCACATTTGGAATTGATAGAATTATTTCTGACAGACGTTATAGGGAATTATTTTATACGTTGATAAAGTCTTTAGACATTTTTATGGCAACATTTTAAATAGCTGTAAAGGAAATTCTTTCCCTGATCAAAACACAGACTTTCCGGTACTCCTTAAATGTTACTAGGAAGCATATATAGAAATCTGTATTAAAAGTATATAGAAAGCAGTAACAGGATAATACTAATTTCATTGGTCTTCTTTTTGGCTTCTATATTCAGTTACTGTACCTTATTTTAAGATATATAGTATGTTTCTCACAGGTCTCTGGCTGAGAACAGGATAATACTTATCTTGGATGCACAATTTAAGAGAGTGCAAAAGCTCCATCATGAAGTTAAATATTATAATGTTTTTATAGTATTTAAGTATCAAACATTTTTTAATTGTTGAAAAAATGTAACAAAAAATAACAAAATGCTAAATAAACAGAAAATCAGTATGTTTCAAACCTTACAGAAGACAACAGAGGGAAGAATACCAGTTTTCGTTTCTCTAAGGGTTTGTTTCTGGCTGCTGAAGACAGAGAAAATCAGTTGATCACAGGATGCAAAATATTGATGGAGGACAAGATCTCTGAGAAGTTTAGGTTCTTTCTGAGGAGCGAAGACATTTTCAAGGAATTTTCAACCCCTTAATTATAGTGGTTAATTTTATGTGTCAAGGCTAAAGGATGCTCAGGTTTGTCTGTGAGGATGTTTCTGGAAAATTCTAGCCTTTGAATTTGTGGACTGATTAGACAGAGCTACCCACACCAATGTGGATGGGGATTATCCAGCTGCTTGAGTCAGAATAAGAGCTCATTTGCTCTCTGAGAACATGCACCTTTTCCTGGCTTTAGACCCCTGCAATCCTGGTTCTCTGCCCCGAAGACTGGGACTTGCATCATCTGGTCCCTCAATTCTCAGGCCTTTGGACTTTGGCTGAAATATACCACCAGCTTTCCTGGTTCTCCAGCTTGCAGGTGACAGAGCATGGGATTTCTTGTCCTCGAAAATCAGGTTAATCAATCCCCCCCAACCCCCGGAAATCATTCTTGCCTCTCTCTCAATATATTCATAGCTGTATATATACATACCCTGTGTATTTATATATTCATATATGTAGTTATATGTATGCAAAGAAGTCTCTCTCTATATCTCCTCCCCATATATAAACCATTGGTTTTATTTCTTAATACAGTGAATATTCTGTGCTGTTAGACATTTAGAGAAATTTATCATTTTTTTTTGTTCCACAGGGAAACAAATGATATATTTTTGTTAGAGGCGGATGTGATAAGACTATCTAACAAACTTTAAGTAGGATGCTTCCTACTTGTATAAACTGAGTAGAAATCTAGTAAAACCAAGGAAGAATTTATCGAGACCTACAGAAACATCAGTCATCATAGGCTGTTGGACAAAAAAGGAAGTTACATACTCTTAAATGGTTTGTTTTTGAGACAAAGTCTCACTATGTCGCCTTCAGGAGAGTGCTCACAGCTCACCACAACCTCCAATTCTTGGGCTTAAGCGATTCTCTTGCCTCAGCCTCCCAAGTAGCTGGGACTACAGGCCCTGCCCCAATGCCTGGCTATTTTCTTGTTGCAGTTGTTATTGTTGTTTAGCAGGCCAGGGCCAGGCTCAAACCTGCCAGCTGCGGTGCATGTGGGTGGTGCCATAGCCAGTGCTATAACCACTGTGCTACAGGCACTGAGCCAAAGTGAATGTTCTATAAATGCGTGTAAGTATATGTGTCAGATATTCTTTGGTATGACTAATGTCATAACAATTGATTCAATGCTATATTTCATAAAAAAAAATAATGCTTTCAATTCCTGTGCCTATCACTCACCAGGGGAAACATTAAGTGTCAAGAAATGAATTCCTATATATATGAAAAAATATTTTAGTCTGAATATACATCACCGTCAAAAGTACTTTTATTGATTACATTTTTATTTCTAATACATCTTAATGCTATGTAATGGCGATGGAAACATGAAACTATGTATATTCTTGCTTTGTGTGTGTATTCTCTTATTTTCATCTTCAATTTTGTTTGAGAAATGAGACTCTAGAATTGTTTTAAAGATTTAAAAATTCATGTGATTCTTCTTGCATTTAAAAGACTGAATAAAAGAGACAGGATGAAAAAATATCATTAAAATCACCAGAAAATTAAAACATTTCTATGTCCCTATGTTCCTGTGTTGATTTCCCTTCTGACCAAGTGGATCCATTAATATGCAATTGTTATAGAACTGTCACTGAGGAAATACACACAACTTTTGCTTGCTTAGAAATCCTTTGGGGACTTCCAAATTAAAGATGGTTATAAAATTAGATCACATAGTGTGTTAACTTCATTTGGAAGAGTTCCCCTCTCTTGCCATTAAACTCCTGTCAAAGGGCCTTACTCAATTAAGTGAGGATTCCTCTGTTGTTCCACAGTTACACTTTTACCCAAAGCAAAATTCAAAAACGTATTTATAAATTCAGGCTTCCCTTATGGCTTTATCACTTCATTAGGGAGAAAAAATGGAGGGAAATGTATACACACATACATATACATAGATATATTCATATTCACTTGCTTAAATAACTCTCAGCTAAGGCTAAACATCAGGGTAAATAGTTTTTGTTTTTTTGTTGTTTATACTTTGTTAGATGGATGAAAACAGGAGCCATAATCTTAATGGAGAAATTGCTCATTTGTGTCTTTTTTTTGAGACAGACTCTTGCTCTGTCACTTGGGCGAGAGGGCAGTGATGTCATCAGAATGCAATGCAGCATCAAACTTGTGGGCTCCAGAGATTCTCCTACCGCAGCCTCCAGAGTAGCTGGGGTTAAAGTCACATGCCACCATGCCTGGCTAATTCTTCTATTTTTTCGTAGAGAAAAGGTCTTACTCTTTCTCAGGCAAGGAGGCCTTAGGAATCCTCCCTCCCACCTCAGTCTCACAAGGTGCGAGATAACAGTCATGAGCCACCATGCCTGGCCCATCTATGTCTTTTTGCAATCTGTTAATACGCTTTTATAGTGAGGCTTTACTTGGTTTACTTTTTTTTTTTTTTAGTTTTTGGGTGGGGCTGGGTTTGAACCTGCCACCTCTGGCATATGGGGCTGGCTCCCTACTCCTTTGAGCCACAGGCACCAGCCACTTAGTTCACTCTTAACAGTTTTTGGATTGTCTGTTTTTCTGAGCGTGTTATCTGTGTTCCCGCTCACGCTCACACATATGGTACAGCACATCTTCTTTATTACTGGAGTGTAAATGAGGAGCAGAGAGAGAAATGCTCCCCCAGTCCGCCTTCCTCGAACATCTTCCAGGACACAGACACTGTTGATTCTAGTGCTGAACGTCAAGTGGCTAGAAACATGGATGGTTTTCATCACCCTCTGGTCAGAACAAGGCGGGACGCTGATGAATCCTCTCTGGATGTTATTCACAGCAGGAAGATGATCTTTGATGACCAAAAATTATTAAACAAGCAGCCTCCTGAGTGCTGCTTTGTGTGATGGCTATGAATCTAATTTCCATTCAACAATAACATTTATAATTTTAGTAATACGGTAAAAATAATTATTTTTATTTTCCTTAACACTTATCTTTATTATGAAAGTGTTTCCAAAGTAAAATGAGCCACATAATAATATTGCTTCTAGAGATCAAAAACAAATAATTACATTTTTGTATAAAAATCAGCAAAACTTATTAACAATATACAAAATAATTCTAATTGGATAACAGTATATTATTGCATTTGAAACAGAGACGCCCAAGCACAGAAATGTCTTAAGAAAACAATTAGGGTTTTATCACCTATCGTGTTTCTCACTGCAAGTTAACAAAAACAAAAAAATAAGAAACAAATCCAAAACCTAACCCACCCACCTCCCCCCCATGATGACAAATGGCTCTGGAGGTAAACGACTGTGTGGGCACATTATTAATTATTGAGTGCTTACTATGCCCCCGGTACACTGCATCTATGATCACATTTAATGATACCGCACCAAATTTGAGTGGTATGCCTCTGGAATGCATTTTCCTAACCATTGCCAGTTATCTGGCCTCTGCAAAGACTGGGAGACCAAGCTGATTACGCATGCCATCTGTCAGGGCTGGCCTCTGGGCAGGCGGCTGTCCTGGTTCTTTAGCTCCTCGCTTGGAAGAATCATAAGCAAGACCAGTGTGACCGAGTTACCACAGACAGAAAGCAAATCCACGCAAACAGATTTTATTGTAGAAAAGAAGGAAGCTACATGAGTCAGAAATACCTTCCAGACAGAGGAAGAGATCAGTCTGTGTGAGTGGAGATGGTAAGACTGCCTGGGGTACCTTCTAATGGCCTGTTCTGGGGAGACCTTACAGGAGGTGTGGGCTGTCTGTTGTCTGTCACCAGTTGATTTATGGGAGGTGTGGGCTGTCACCAGCTGATTAGTGCACACGACTGGCAGGTTTCTGCATTCTCTTGCAGTCCCCTACACTAACTTAGGAACTATCCTCCTGGCCTGGATTTGCCACCTGAAGTTTTGGTCCCTGCCTAATACTTTCCATGATCTTTTTTCTATAAAATACGAATAATCGAATAATAATCTCAATCTCACAGTACTATTGTAAACAAATTACCAAATAGAGTGTCTGACATATAATTGGTGTTTTAAAAAAATGCCAATTTCCTCCCATTCTTGTAAAGCAAATGTGAGGTCTGACAATTCTGAACTCATCCTAGAAAAACGGGCTATTATATACCACATTGCTGAGTATCACTATGGTCACTCTCAAAGCACTCCCTTTGGCCATCTGGTGACTTTAGTGATATTCACTAATGAGGTATGTAGCCCTTTTTTCTAGGATGAGTTTGCACACTTAATAATCAGACCTCACCTCATGCAATGACACTTCTTGCAGCCGTTCCAGAAAAAGAATTCCAAAATCCTTGAAAGGGTGGACTAGGCGTAGTACCTCAAAAGGGACTGCAGTGAGAGTCAGCAATGAGCTAGGGAGCATGTTTGGCAGGATGAGTTTTTGAACTTCATTGTCTAACCTTGCATGTGTATTTCAGGAGTCCCTTCCGTGCAGGCAGGAGAAGTGAGCCTATTAACATTTTTTAGCTTTCACTAGTATCTTACCATGGGAATTTGGTTTGGTTTTGTCTTTACAAAGAGGTGTGTGGCCTTCACTATAACAATCTAACAACTCAGAAGAACATGTCAAAATTGTGCCAGTGAAATTCAAAGCAGCGAAAAGAACACAAAGCTTCTATTGCAATGTAGAGTGATCCAGACACTGCGCTATTATTTCACCGTGTGTCTTGTTTAATCTCACAGAATGGTGATCATTACTAAGTGATATTCATATTGCAGATGGGGAAAACTGAGGCATACGTGAGTTTATTCATTGATACAGGCGTTCATCAAGAGGAATTAAAGGAAAATAACGTATTTGAATCTAAGTCTGTTGACACAGAAGCCCATAGTTTTAACGCCCAAGGTTTTCCTGCTCTCTAGTAGCAAGATGTAAAATTTTCAATTTATCAACACTAAATTTTTATTTTCAGATGTTGAAAATATCTCAGTGTTGGAAATGGAATTAAATTTGAAATGTATTTCATCCAAAAATGTGCAATCATGGGTATAATTGTATTTTGATACGCATTCCAGAGTTATAGAAGTATCTCATAATTTTGTTCATTATTTTTTATTTTGAGAAAATATTCCAGTATGAAACAGTAAAACATAAAGTGACAGAATCATACCATTTCTGTGTTTTTAAAACCGGTATCTATTCCCTGTATTGTAATATGTGTGGCTAAATTGGTTTCCAAGTCCCCACTAGCTGGTGTGATTCGCTAACTTTGTACATTACTAACAGCAGTGGTTGGAAAACAAATGGATCATTTATTCCCTGAAAACATTTTTTACATGTGTTGTTGAATTCAAAGCATTTCTGCGAATTAACTGTAAAGAAAACCCAGCAGTACGAGAGGAATGTTTAGAATGCTATACAGCTTCTCCACCCAGAAGCTTTAAACGGTTACTTTCTTTTTATGCCAAGAAACTACCGGTGCTTTGTATGTCAGATTTGCTGTACAATTTCTATTTTTCTGTTCTTAAAATGAGGCTTTTCTAATCTTCCTCTACGAATTACACATATAGATGTTTATATCATGTTCTTACTTCTATGATGCAGAGTTGTCATCTTCCATTCTTTTGGAATTCTGAGGTCATCATGACTTACTTTTATTTAGCCACCAATTCTGATCATGATGGTTCCAGCTGGCCTGATGGCGATTAATGCATTAGGAATTCCTTCTTCCTCCTATAACCATAGTGGTGTGTTTCCATAAAATATTTCTCATGAAGGGCTCGCCATACCAGGGTAGGGATTCTCTTTTTGGAGCAGGCATACGCTTACCTCTGCTAGGCTGGGTTTATAAACAACGTGACCACGTCCAGTCATTTAACCTTTGACAGTTACAAAGAAATTCCATATGCTTTTTCTCACTGTATTAAATCCTTTGTGGAACAAGTTACAACATAACACATGAAATAAACATTTTTTTTTTATTTTACCTTCCAATAACCCTAGCAAGAATTCAGGGCAAGTGTTAATATTCCCACTGATCACATGAGAAACCTAGGGCTCAAAGTGATCCCCTAGATTGTGTTAAGGTCATATTTAAAATTACAGCTCAGAAAAGCCTGTATTCTGAAACCCAGGCATGCTATTCAGCCATAAGAAAAAAGATGGAGACTTTACGTCTTTTGTAAAGATGTCAAGACTGTCTTTGTTTCTGCTTTCTCTGCTTAGAAAGACACCAGAGTAAAGAGTTGAGGGTTTCCTATGGTCAAAGCACTTGGACTCATTCTCTGCCCCAGAAGAACTTCTGTGACTGTGTTAATTTGGACAGATCACCTAACTCTTCTACGGCTCAACTTTTCTCTTATGTAAAATATGACAATAACTTTACTAGTCTTGTTTTGTTGTTTAATGTGACGATTCTTGTCTTATCATGAACATTCTATTCATTCCACTGTTGTTAAGTGTGCAAATAAATTAACAGTAATAAACTCAATCTCAGTTGTTTCAGAGTGTTCATTTTCTACATAAAATTAGTGCATATGAGTAAGCAAATACTAGTTACTCAAGAGCTGACAAAGCCTGAGGAAAGATGAATGCCTCACACAGCCATAGCCTACCTATTCCCAGTACAGGAGAGACAGTCTCTGCAAACTTAAGAGAAACAAAATGTCTCAGAGAACACACTGAAGTAGCCGCTGACTATCTTGGGTACTGCCTTCCCTTCCCCTCCGGAAGCAGCCAACTTTCCAGCATGAACTGTGAACATTTTATATGTCAAATCCACTAAGTATAGAGTATAAATGTCTTAATACAATAGTTAAGAAAGTGTGGTGAAGGCTATGGTAACCAGTTTGTTGCGAGTATTTCAAATTGTATATAAAATCTGTAGGAGACGCCAACATCCGAGCAAGATGATCTGCAGCTGAGGCGTGGATCTCGGGCCATTCCACAGGAGTCCACAGGAGTTCCTTGTGGGAGGAGCCCGTGCCCTCAGCACGTAGTCATTGTTAATTACTCCCCTCACCTGCGTTGTTCTGGCTCAATCAAGGGCTACCCGGAAAGTAAGGGCTAGCCCGCCTTCCATAAGCTTGTACTTCTAATCCGCTTCTCGCCTGGTTCCTGCACTGAGACCAGGGCCACAGGAGCCCAACGGGTCGTGACATTTTGGCATAAGTCGACAGGATATAGCAGGACACAGCAGGACACCAGGGACGGGGACCAAAGGGTTCAACACCAGGATGTAGGTGAGGCCTTTGGTAGACAGTGGAAGGAAGTCCAAAGGGGAACGCCGCTCAGGGAAAGTGGGAACTTTGGCCAATTTAGAAATTAAGAAACCGCGCTCAGAGTAAGTAAGGTGTCTGATAAAACAAGCAAAGACATGGGTAACTTTCTGTTTGGGAAGTCACGGGAAGTAGAAAGTGATGTTCAATCAGTATCTGAAAGCGAGGATAGTGAGGTTCAGTGGGAAACTGGACCTAAGAAAAATTGGGAAGCGAGAGCATGTGATATGAATGAGCAAGTAATCACCGCTATGACCACTATGGCCGAACAAATTAAACGATTGGGAGATCAGATAAATAGTCTCACTGTCAGAAATGCTAACTTGGAGCACCCCGTTTTGCCCTCAGCACCTCCCTATGTAAACGAACCACCTGTGACTTCTGTTATGCAGGCTGTATTAGAAGGGCGTAATACTGGTGACTTTGAGTGGGAAAACACTTTGGGGCTTTGTCTGGTTACGGTCACTAATATTCCTCCTGATCCGTAACACCCTCAAGGGGGCCAGCATTTTGACCACCATATGATCACCATTTCAGTTCTGAAAGATTTGAAACAGGCCGTAGCACAATATGGTATGCAGTCCCCATTTTCCAGAGGTCTGTTGCAGGGGCTTGCACAGGAACAGTGGCTCATTCCCTATGACTGGGATATGATAGCCACAACTGTTCTAGAATCCAGACAATATTTACAGTTTAAAACCTGGTGGAAGGAGGAGGCTGACCTATGAGTCACCAGAACCAACAGAGAGGCATCCCAATAACATCTGAACGGCTCACTGGGTCTGGGCAGTGGCTGGGGATTCCCAATCAGCTTCAATACAACGACCTAGCCGTAGTCCAGACAAGACTGTGTTGTCTTAGGGCCTGGGCAAAGGTTCAGGCTCCTGGAGATGTCTCTAAATCTTTCATTAAAATAATGCAGTTGGGAAATGAACCTTATACTGACTTTCTAGCCCGACTAAAAACTGCAGTCGATAAGGCTGTTGCCCAGCCAGAGCTGAGAGCATGCTTTTCCAAACTTTAGCATTTGAAAATTCCAACTCGGAGTGTCAACTGAGACCTTTGAGAGCACAAAACACTCCCTTAGAGGAGTATATAAGGGCATGTGCTGACATAGGAACGGAATCCTATAAGGCTAATTTACTGGCTACCACTTTAAAAGGAAGGGGTCAGTTCGTATCCTCACCTAACCTAATAGTCTTAGGTTTCTGCTCACTAAAGCTCTTTTTGCTCTTAATTAATCTCAGCAATGATGAAAAGATGGCTGCAGAACGCCATTGGACATCTCTCATTCATGCACCATCCTCTCCAGTACAACAACCTATCTTTTATAAAAAACCTGATATGACAGAGTGGAAGCCTGGTTATGTGCTGCAATGGGGTCGAGGCTTTGCCCATATTATTACAGAACATCAAGAAAAGCAGTGGCTATCAGCCTGCTGGATTAAGCCTCTACATGAGCAGGAAACTTTACCAGCATCTTAAACAAGTTTGTTTTCACTAACCTTTCTTCTACAGGACCTTAGTTTAGGCGATTTCATAGTGGAGAAATCCTGGATCAATCTCCTCTGCGGGAACTCGAGCTGCCTCTCCCATGTTGCCGCCCAGTCTCAGCAGGAAGCAGTTAAGAGCGGTCAGCGCCCCTTTTCCCTGAAGAGGCAGCAGGAGCTTCCATGAAGAGTGGGAGGATTGATACAGGATTTCATTATTTTGGGCTGTATATTAAGCCCCAGGCAAGCTTAGGAGACATCATCTAAATCTTGGACAATTAGGACAACAGAGACCTCGAACAACAGGCTTTAATGTAAAGGTTATTCTGGTATGGGCAAGGTAAGAGAATTTCACTTGTTGGGTTTGTTTCTGTTTCATTGGGCACCTGATCTTTCTTAAAGTTATACACTGCTTTTTGGAAAGGGTTTGAGTTTGCAGCCCTTTCTCTACTTAAGCTTTGGGTGATGCTTAATACTTCCCATGGAAGCGTCATTAGCCCTACGGGTCAGCCCGTAGCACATAGTTGAGTGGTGATTAGCACATAGGGGACAAGTTTTCCCCCATGCCTAGTTTGACTAATATGAGTTTCCTTTATATCCGAATTAGCTCCAATGGTGTATTTTTGTTATGCTTATGTGCCCTTTTGTTTCTTTTACTCAACAGAAAGCTCCTAGGGGAGAAAGGCAGAAAACAACCAACAACAGACCTTCTCCTTTGCCTCTTCAGAAATGTCTTTAATACACTAGAGGGAGGAAATGTAGGAGACGCCAACATCTGGCGATGATCTGCAGCTGAGGCGTGGACCTCGGGCCATTCTTCCACAGGAGTTCCTTGTGGGAGGAGCCCGTGCCCTCAGCCCTTGGTCATTGTTAATTAGTCCCCTCACCTGTATCATTCCCTCTCAATAAAAGGCTGGTGCGGAGGTTGCTCAGGGCTACCCAGAAAGTAAGGGCTAGCCCGCCTTCCACAAGCTTGTACTTCTAATCCGCTTCTCTCCTGGTTCCTTCCTGCGCTAACCGAGACCAGGGCCACAGGAGCCCGACGGGTCGCGACAAAAATCAGCACATCGTACCCCATAAATGCATTATTGTACACAGCTATGATTTAATTAAAAAAGAATAAGAAAAAGGAGTAGCAGTTGAGGTGGAAATAAAACCATTAATACTAACAAATAAATAAACTCAGAGCCATAACTGGGTGTGAAGCCAAAAAGATATGTTAACTGAACCCAAATTAGGCTGATTTAAGCCACAGACGGGGCCCCTCCCAGACCTCCTCCATACAGAAGGAAGAATACAGAGTGTGTTTCAACTAAGATGCTTTAAGATAAGGCTATTTTATTGCTGAAGAGTGTCCCATGGTATCCATATACCACAGTTTATTAATCCATTCACGTGTTGATGGGCAATTGGGTTGATTACACATTTTCAGGACTAGAAATTGAGCTGTGATGAACATTCTAGTGCAAATGACCTTACAGTAAAATGATTTTTTTCTTCTGTGTAGATACCAAGTAATAATGTTCAGCATTAAAAAAATAGGTGGAAACTTTACATCTTTTGTATTTACCTGGAAGGAGTTGACTTTCTTCTTCTTCCTCTTTTTTTTTTTTTTTAAACAGAGTCTCAATGGTAGAGACTCAACTGGGTAGAGTGCTGTGGCACCAGAGCTCACAGCAACCTCCAACTCAGGCTGAAGTGATCCTCTTGCATTAGTTTTTCTATTTTTAGTAGAGATGGGGGATTTGCTTTTTTTCTCAGGCTGGTCTTGAACTCATGAATTCAAGCAATCCAACTGCCTTGGCCTCCCAGAGTGCTAGGATTACAGGCATGAGCCATGGCACCCAGCCAAGAACATACTTCTTGATAAAGTATCAGAAGAATGAAAAAGCAGGTATCCAGTGTACCCAACACTAATATGAAACTAATAGATAAATAACTACACCCACACATGAGAGAAAAATGAATCTAAATTTAAGTAGCAGGAAGGGGAGCGGGGCAAGGGGAGAGAGGAGGAGGGAGATTGGTAAACTCGCACCTAACGTGCACAGTGTGAGCGTATACAGCACACCGTCTGGGCGAAGGCTTAACTAGCACGAGAACTTTACCTAACAAATGGAAACGATGTAACCTAATCATCTGCACCTTCATATTACTATGAAATTTAAAAAAAGAAAAAAGGGAGAAGGCTTGCCCCCTGTCCTCTCCTAGTACCCAAGATGAAGACAGGGCCTAGCTGGAGCAGACTACACAGTTTACTCCTCTCAAACATACCCACCGAGAAAAATTCACTCTTTCGACCCAGGGATGGAGAAGCAGGCAATAAATAATAGAAACATCTGGGGTGAGACAGAAAGACCTCCTAGTAAAAACAGAAAAAAATATATAAAACCTAAGATAGTAAAAGGTAGTTCTGAGATATTGGTTATATTCAATAAATGCGAGAGAGAAAACTAATGACAATTCCTTACGTGCATTAATTTTGTTAATTTAAAAAGCATGCTTTAACGTCAATTCAAAATAGGCTGTTAGAGTGTGTTGCATTTTTCTTATGCCTCAGATGTGCTACACACTTAAGACAAAGTATTCCTTTAAATTCCATGGTAGACTGTTCAGTCTTATTTCCTTTCATTTATCTGTAAGATGGGATAATCAGAGAAATTTAGTTATTATCTATTTTATGAAACTAATAGATAAAAGAATTAGGCATGGGATCCCAGGCAGTGTGACTCCCATTTCTAAGCAGAAAGTAGCATATGTGGCAGGGAGATGCAATTCTCTCAGTAATGTAGACATCAAGTTATTGTCCAAATTTGCTTGTAAAGCAGAAAACGAAATTAAAGCACCACTGATAACCCTAATGAGAAATCATGATAGTGGAATGTCTTCTCGGTTTAAGATTGCACGTAAGTATTATTTTCAAAAAAGTTAAAATTATGACTAATGCAAAGTAAAATGAAGCCATATCAAAGATTTTAATCTGCTTATTAAGCAAACAACCAATACAATATTTAGAGGCAATTGAAAAACTGGGCATATGTATATAAAAAAATACAAACTCAAGATTGCCAGATGAGATTACTTTAAGTGGTTAGTTTCTGCTGGCGCTATAAAATACACTTTTTTGTGTGTCTAATCTATTGCACTGTACAATAATGACTTGCACATCTACGGAATAAAAATCTATAATTTGACCTCTGCCCTTAACAGATGTGCAAACTGTTCAGTCCATTAAAAAGTCAAGCCCATAGCAACACCAAAAGAACATCCAGTAATCTCTTACGCCTATTTCCAGATTCAAAACCATATACTGACTAAGATGTTTAAACATTTACCACTTGCTGATTAGAACAAAGTTTTTCTCCTGCTTACTCCACCTTATCTTTGCTCCCTGTCCAAAACTGGAGTCATGTAGAAATGTATTCACCACTGGCCACTCACTTTCGAAATCATGCCATTATTTAAGTCACATTTTATGATGTAACGTATCAGGTTGAAACTTTTTGTGTGTTTTCCCATAGATTATGTTACTTAGTTGTATTAAAATAATGACAAATTGGTGGTGCCTATAGCTCTAGCGGCTAAGGCACCCGCCACATACACATGAGCAGCTGGGTTTGAACCCAGCCTGGGCCTGCCAAACAGCAATGACAACTACAACCAAAAAATAGCCGGGTGTTGTGACAGACGCCTGTAGTTCCAGCTACTTGGGAGGCGGAGGCAAGAGAATTTCTTAAGCGCAGAAGTTTGAGGTTGTCTTGAGCTTGACGCCACAGCACTCTACACAGGGTGCTAACTTCAGGCTTTATCTTGAAAAAAAAAAAAAAAAAGACAAATTATTCTAATATAGTATCTAGGTTTTCTCACTTCAGAACAAACAAACAAAATATAAAGCAAGAAAATACGAACATACACACACAGGTTCCTTCCCCGGAATTTTGTGTACTAGCCCACACATGTCCTATGGGCCACAGGGAATATTATTGTCACTGATAGAAAACACAAAAGTACCCAGAAAACTTTTTGCAATGAAGAATGGGGATCAATGACCGCCACAGGCAGGTTGGATGGTTCCTTAAAGAGTATGCTTTAGACTCCAAAGTATATCTGCCATCTGCCGTCGTCTGAGTTCCTCTTCAGGAGCGTCTCTATCTTTGTTTTTATTACATTTTCCCAAAGAGGTCTTTCTTTTTAAAATTGTGCTCAAGTTGTTTCTTGTGCCTTTTTCCCCTTCTCTTACCTACTCTCCACTTCTTCTTATTGCTTAAGTGTCATCTCCAATGAGAAAATAGTTCTCCTAGGCAGTCTACCTATCATAACCTTTAATAGACCTGTTTAACATAAAATACTACTTTAGGTTTTTTAATTTAATTCATTACTTATGTATCTACCTTTTCATAGGCTTTGCACAAAATGTGTACTTAATATGAGATGAATAAACCGATGAATCAATACATGAGTGTTTCCTACCTCATGCTGATGGGGACCTCTTTCACGTAAAATATTTTATTCTCTCAATGTGAAATACCTTATTCTTTTTCTAAATTGTTTGCCAAAGATAAATTTTCAACAATATCATTTTCTATATGTATGCACATGTAGTTAGTTACCTTTTGACAATCTTCTGTGATAATATAAGTTTTGTGGGATCTTTGTAGTTTTTTAAGCTAAACTCATTATTCACTTCTTGGTATTAATACTAATGGTAAGAGAAGCACTCTCTCTCTCTCTCTCTCAATCCTCCTCGTATCAATACAACTTTCCTCTAATAAACTCTACAGTATCACACATTAGGGTGAAAATTAAGGGTCTCCCTGTCGCTTGTAAAGAGGTTACATATCTCATTATGTTCCTAATTAAAACCTCGGTGTGCTCACCCCCAATTACTATAAGATGGTCACCTATGGCAGCAGAAGGGAAAGAAGTTCTTAGGCAGAACAAAGTGCCCCACGTAAGAAGAAAGGGTAGTAAGGGTGAGGGAGTAGGAGGAATGGGGAGAAAAAGAAAATACTGTATTTTGCTTAGTGGGACTACTAACAGAAAATTTCAATGAAGTTAAAGTGTTCAAAGAGTCGACCAGTTATGATGGTCGTGTTAAAAATAGCTTAAAAAATGTAAATAGGGGAATTTAATTAATTATTTGTACACTCAATGAACCTGAAACAATTTTAAAAAAGAAAGAAAAAAAATAGCTTAAAAGAAGGCTGGGGCTGTATTCCTAGCATTCTAGGAGATCCAGGCAGGTAGGTTGCTTGAGCTCAGGAGTTGGAGATCAGCCTAAGCAAGAGATAGTAGACCCATCTCTACTAAAAGTAGAAAAACTCGCCTGATATTGTGGTGGGACTCTATCGTCCATGCTACTTGGGAGGCTGAGGCAAGAGGATCTCTGGAGTCCAAGAGTTTGAGGTTGCTGTGAGCTATGATGCCACAGCACTCTAGTGAGGGCAACGAAGTGAAACTCTATCTCAAAAAAAGAAAGAAAGAAAGAAATAGCTTCAAGGAAATTCTAAGAAGAAATGCTTTCTCAAAAATTTCAGTTTCTCTGCTGAATTTCTCAGCTCTAGATTCTACATTAAATGCAGGAGTCATTCTTCTAAACTAATGACACACCACATGAAAGAAATAATGACCATGTATCATCCCCCATCCTACAAACAAAAAGGGAAATTCTGTGTGTCTCAAATGTGGATCAATGTTTACATGACCCATAAACCAAGGCAATTGTTAGACAGCTTTTGGTAGACTATAATCCTAAAATTTCCAAGCCAAAATTTTCCCATCAAAAGTTATCCAAATTATAATGAATTATGATAACCGATTTCAAGTACAGATTTTCTGCTGAAAGAAATTTTCATTCAAACAAATATGTTTCCATACCATTGGAATTACAAGTTGTGAGCATGTCTAGAATTCATTAAGAGTCTTTTATTCAGGTTCAAGTGTTTGAACACCAGCTGGTTGTCAGGAAGGTTTATCAAATTCTTTCTATGGAAAGATCATCAAGTTTTAGGGCTGCTTGCCACGTCTCAGTAGCTATTCATTACTATCTAAATAAGGAAACTTATACCACTAAGAAATTGGAACACTGTGGGACCTAAAGCCTGTAAATAAAATATTACATCCTTAATAGAATAGTAAATCCCATTCTTCCAGGCAGTTCTTCCAGGATCTACAGCTAAATCTGAAGGGGAGGGGATTTTCATGGAGGAAAATGCCTGTCTCTCATCCCCAGGCATAGGGAAAGCCTGTTTTTCATTTGAGTGGGGTTACAACCTGGCTAAGCATTTGCAGTTCTGCCTCCACCTTACCTAGACTACTGTGTGCATGCTTGAATTAAACATATGATCTCAAAGTCAAAAGCTACACTTAGGAGAAAGTGGTAAAGATTTCTGATGGAAGCAGAAGAGGTGGACCCACAATGACTTAACACCCTGATTAGTTTAAGTGATGAAAGTGGATTTTATCATTTATGTCCCAGGCTGCATAGTTCAATCTCCTTTAGTTTCCTGGAAAAGTGCTCTTAGTGTGCAGTTCTCATATACATGCAAAGGAAGATTTTCTAGCTAGCTTACTGATCCTATTAAAGTATAACACTGAGGCATATTTATTTAAATTTAATATATAGAGACATAAATATAAAATGTTATGTCAATGCATATAAAACCAGCACACACTAATTCATTCTGCTTGTATTTCGATATTTAAAAATATTACATAATAAAAAGGTAAAAAATAGGACATTATCCAAATTCACATGCACTTAAAATCACAACAAAAGCTTACTGACCTAATAAATAACTATCTCTTTACAAAGGATAAAGCCTTTGTTACTAAGCCTTTGTAATATTTTCCTTTACAAAGGCTTAGTAAATCTGGCTTAATTGGAGAGAACGTGGTTAAGAACCATACAGACAGCACCATCCCTTAAGTAGTAGTTTGGTTCTGTAAATTTGCCTGAAGCAAAGTGGTGAAAACACAGCCCAAGACGATCTAAGATAATCTGCAAATGATTCTTGGGCAAAAGTTCAGAATAAGAAAATTCAAATAATTGTCTAAAATTAAGTCATTATTTAGATATAAGTATATGTTTAAATAATCCATGAGAAAAGAGTTTCTTCAATACGTTTGAAAGCTTACAAATTGAAGCATGCAGTTTCCCTCAACTGGTGTCGAAGAACAATCCTCAGAGAATATCTGTTCAACATATTTTGGCTATAAATGTAAGGAAATGGTGAACTTGATTTAAAAGTAGAGGAATGATAAATACACAATGTAATAACATAAGTTATAGAATGGCAGTTGCCGTAAGAGAGTCCAAGGTAGATTTCTATGGAATGTAAAATACAGATTATACGCTAGTTATGTAAAGTTTCTTGGCAAAAATAGCTATATTTGTGCTGCACGTTTAAGAATGGATTAAACTAAATCAATTAGAAAGGTAATGGATTTCATGAGTGAAACAATAACAAGACCAAATGCAAAGACCCTGGGGTTTAGGGATCATGCATAGAAAACAGCAAGAATTTCTGTTTGTATAAATACAAGCCTGTGCAGGGGTTGGTTGGCAAATAGGTAGAACTGGAAGGTTGGAGTCATATTCCGAATGTTCTTTAGATCCCAGGCTGAGCTGTTTCCATTTAATTCACTAAACATTGAAAGTCTTAAAGTAGAGAACTACTATGTTCCAATCTCTAAAAGAAAGTAGAAACCAGTCATCAATTATCTTGATCTACCCCCACTTCTTCCAATCTTAAAATCAAAATCAGAGCATGACCAGAGAAGCATATGAGTAGAATATTAGCATTGTGCTGCTAATGTGCAATTTACAGTCATTTATTTGAGATATATTTTAATGCATATACCTGGGCCTTCTGCTATTCTACCACCATCTTGAAGTACAAGACAGTATTTGTTGAGGTTCATGAATATTTGCAATTTCTGAACTTGAGCTATTACTTTTGAAAGAAGAAGCTTTTACTTCAGAAAATAATATAAAAGGAAAGTAATTGGAAATGTAACCTTTGCATCATTGAATATTCTGTCCCAAAAGATAGGAACAACAAAGTCTATATTTACTTTATTAACTCTGCTTCCTCAATCATAGTAAACTTTGAATTAGAGTACAAAGAAGTGAGGAATGCATAAAATTATAATGCTGACATGGAGTTTATGTCTTCCAAATTAAAATTATTTACATCAGGTAAGAGCTGTCAGTTAATAAAGGTTAAATACATAATAAAAATCAAGTATGCATTTTATTACTGTTTTTATTTATTTATTTATTTTGAGACAGAGCCTCAAGCTATTCCCCTGGATAGAGTGCCATGGCACCACAGCTCACAGCAACCTCCAACTCCTGGGCTCAAGCGAGTCTCCTGCCTCTGCCTCCCAAGTAGCTGGGACCACAGGCGCCTGCCACAACGCCCGACTATTTTTTGGTTGTAGCCATCATTATTGTTTGGCGGGTCCAGGCTGGATTCGAACCCGCCACCTTAGGTGTATGTGGCTAGTGCCTTAGCCACCTAAGCCACAGGCACCAAGCCTATTAATGTTTTTAAATATGAGAAGATGAACATACAAAATTTGAACTATACATACTCATATATGCATAATATGGAAATATGAACAGAGATATGTGTGCATTTGTGTGTGTGTGGGTGGGTGGTATGTGACTGGAGGAGAGGATGAATTTTGACTCTATTTTTGTTCTTAACTAATGCATAAATAAATAAGCTTATAATAATGCACTGAATGACTATACCATTGAATAACATGAGAGCTGCCAATGAATAACTTCATTATTTCTACCAAGGCACAATTATTTTATTTGATGTAAATTGCTTTCAAATATTATATATTCTGGTCCTGAATCAAAATGTCTGACAAATATTAAATCCAAATTCTGAGGACTGAGTTTTCTCCTCTTTGGAGTATTTTGTTAACCACCCCGCTATAGTAGGTCCCCTCAATAATGCTCCATCACAGAAGCCCACCTTCACGATGGTAGGATGGTAGTCATAGCGTTGTTCTTCTATTAGTGTTTGACCCTCTCTTCCAGGTCAAGGGCCTTAAATACTGTGCTCCATTATATTTCTCATGCCCAGAAAAGTGTCTTGAATTTACTAATACATAATAAAAATACGTTGAATTAAAATGTAATTTTTCTTAGGAAATTCAATAATTTCATAGGGGAAAATGTAACCAATCACTTTGACATCCTTCTATTTCCACTATTTACACACTACCAATGATATTGTATTAATAAATACTCTTTATGTTTAATAATAAATATTTCTAATTAACGTGATTATTTGTTGGAAAGGGGGATTGGAAGAATAAACTTAAACTTACTTTCATTTTTTCTACATACTCTTGTTAGAGTCACACTATTACAAATCACCATATTAGCATTTATGAGATACAAAGATAAATGAGACAGTTCCTCCTGGAAAAAAATGAATGATCTAGGAAATATAAAATAGAGATACTGTAATTCAAATTAGAAAGTCACAATTGGCATTAGAAATTTGCGGCAGTAGTGTTTATCAAATTTCTTTTGCTACAATCCATAGCAATAAATTCATTTTACACTGCATGCATATATATAAAACTAAAACAAATGATTCATGGAACAATATTTTACTTTTACTATATGTAATGGCCTCTAATATTTTCTATTCTAGCCTATCCTTTGTTGTGGTTGTTGTTTAGTACTGAGTGTCATTAAGCTGCATAAGGAAAATCAACATGTTATAAAATCATGGAGCTATTTGGAGAAACAGCTTTTTCAATAAGATGGCATTTCTAATAATATTATATTATATTATTGTAATGTATAATATGAACATAAAAATACTTATGCATGTAAATTAGAGGAAATTTCAGACAGACAGAACCTCATAAGTAATGATATTTAGAAAATGTGAGAGGCATAAATAATTATGACCAAGTTGTTCTACTTGGCTGACGTGGTAGGCAGAGTACTATGATGACACTCTGGATTCATATGTTCTTATATACACATGATGTGTGAGGTATGCAACCCCTGAGTGTGGCACAGTATGTAAATATGAGGTTATATCATTTCCACACTTATGTTACTATGTCTGGCAAAAGGAATTTTGCATATGCAGTTAAACCCTTTAATACATTGAATTAATCTGAAGGAGGTCACCTTGAGTGGGCATGACCTAATCAGCTGACCTCTTAAAAGGGAGATTCAATATATAGTCACCCACACTTTCATATGAAAGATTAAACACAATTATAGCCCAGAAAGAAGGAGAGAAGACGAGGGTGAGGGGAGGGATGGTGGGTGGACGGGTGGAGGTAGGGTAATCAGTGGGACCTCACCTACTGTGCCTATTGCAAAGGTACATGTCAAATATATTAAGAGTAGAGTATAAATGTCTAAACACACCAATTAAATAAGTGAGGTGAAGACTACGTTAACCAGTTTGAGGTAAACATTCCAAATTATATATAAAATCGGCACATTGTACCCTATAAATGCAGTAATGTACACAGTTATGATCTAATTAAAAAAATAAAATAAAAGGAGATTCAAACTCAGAAATACCCCTTCTTGCTGACTATAAAGATTCAGCTATCAAGAGTTCTGTATCTGAAGAAAATGAATTCTTCAGGCCACACATGAACTTTGGTAGATGACACTAACCCAACCGAGCTATCATCTCAGGACTGTGGAACCCTGAGCATAGAACCTGGCACAGTCCAGTCCATTTCTGATCTACAGAAGGCTGAGATGACAGGTGGGCGCTGTCTGAAGCCACTAAGCCACTAACTTGAAGATAATCTGTTATCCAACAATAGAGAGCAGCTGGAGTGTGTTTATAAAGAAAAATGGCAAAAGAGATTCCTGGAAAAGTAACTGCAATTCAGATTGCGAGGTGCCATGAGGGCTTGCCAAGAAATTTGCACTTTCTTGTTTAGTAAATGTAAAGACAAAGAAGATTTTGGAAGAGAAAATTACTTAAAAGGAAAGTAACCATTGGAATAGTTGTTCTCACAATTACATTAATTGGATTACTTTCCAGGTTCTCATTTGAAATGGATGGATTTTGTTTTAAGAGCCAAGTTGTTTTTTTTTTTTTTAATAAGATGCACATATAGAGAGACATACTTACAGGTGTGAGTATGTTGAAATAGGTAATGATATAGTTATAAGTATTTCAAGTAAAACTATAAGTAAATAGACAAACGAATGTGTTACCAAAGAGCTGTGACCTTGGGAAGCCGTGACAAATGTGGTGAGGATTAATTGTAATGGAATGGAAGAGATACTCTCTCCTCTTACACATCTGGATAAAGTAC
>NW_003852427.1:14211852-14226648 GCF_000181295.1 Otolemur garnettii | reverse complement strand
TTTTTTTTTTTTACTAATAATTTACTTTTTTCCTTGGTGTAGGGCATAGTGTTAATGATTCATCTTTTCAACATAATATAATATTTCTCCTCACACTTAAGAATATGGTATTTTAATTTTTACTCCATGAGTGAATTATACAGTTTTGCAGTGGCGAAGCACCCAGACATTGAGGGGGCCAGGTGGGCATTGTAATGACTCAAACAGTGACTCCCAGACATCAGATGTCTGGACCACTTATGCCTGAGTGTCATATACATCTTGTTATTTTCTCTGTGTCCTATAATGTGAAATGCTTGGGAATCCCTGTTCTGGGGATGATTTTGCTTTTTGAAATACAATTATAGTTCCCACTTCCCTCAGTGAACAGCTTAGAGCAGCTGATATTCTCATGGCTCTGTCAATCAGGAAACTAGTACACCAACGATGTGACTCAAATTTTAACTGTGTGCACTGAGCTGAGAGATTTCTTAAGGTACAGAGATTGATTTTTAAAAAAATGCTTCTCAGAGTATAGTAAACATTGGATATGTCATTATTTTAAGAAGATTTTGCATACTAATTGACAATTTTTTATTTCATGATATAAATTTTACTAACTTAAAATAATAGGTACCTTATCTCAAGCTTATATAAAAAAGGAAAGATTTCATAAAACATTATTCCACAACATTAGATGGCATAGAACCATTTTTGAAATGCACAAATTTGGGTAGAATACTGCAGCGTAGCATTAACTAGTTATAATGCAAGCGTATAATTCTTTTCCTTATGCATACTTACCCAGATTTTCTTACAAGGACTAGTATCATATAATAAATAGAAAACATATTTTAGAAGTTATTTACCTTTCCGAGAGCTGAAAGAAACTCTATTTTTGTATCTGTTCCTCCTCAGTAAGACAAAGCTACCATCAGGAACTAGAGAAAGAAAATAAAAGAATCCACCACACGATGGCTTGTGCCTATTTTATGGAAGAAACTCTCCGACCATTTCAAATAGATTTTATTAGTGATATTAGTACTTATCTCAAATAACTTTTATAAATTGACTAATTTGCTACTATGAAGTGAAGTCTCCTTTCCTCTTTCTTCTATTTTATTAAAATCAATCTTTACTATATTTATCATGAGTTCCCAAGGCACCGTTATTTGTTTGTCTATTTACTTAAGAGTATCATTGTGATAATTCTCTGGTTAACCACAAGGCAATTTTTGCAATGACTCAAAGGCTGTACCTGTCTATAAAGGAAATCACGTAATTATTTATGTTAAGAAACGGAGGTTTGGGGATGTCAAAGCATAGGAGATAATGAGCATTCCTTCTTGCCTTTATGAAGTGCAATGATTAGAAAGGAGCTTGGTCTATTTTAAAATTTGAGTATGAGATTTTACTATCTAATTTCAATTCCCACTGCCTATAATCATACTTAAAGCATGGTAAATTTCAAATGAATGAATGCATTAATGTGATATAAGATTAAAATTGTGGAAGACTTCCATAAAAACTTAAGAATATTAAGCTAGAAGTAATTTATGTAATTTTATAAATTCAATACAATTACAAGGCTGGTGAAGCTCTTATTTGATACACTCAAAATATCAGCTACTTACTAGCCATAAAGTTGCTATTAATATCACCTCTTCTGTGCTTTACTACCAGAAACTTCAGTCAGTCCAGAAAGGATCTGATTTACATTTTACCTTTGGTACCAAAAGCCCAGTGAAGAATCTATAATCTCTGCCACCTAGGTGGACACCCTTTGGGGGAAGGAATTGTATAAAAGACTTTTCAGATAGTTGATGAGACATTTTGTGACCACCTGTGATCATTCCGGACTTGATTTTATGTATTCAATCTGCCACTTTGTCTTCTTAATCATTTTTTTTCCCTCAAATTTCTGATTTTTATGTCACTTCTACTGTTAGTACCCTGATTAAATCATTATCCTACAGGTCTGGATGACCACCACAATCACTGAGCTGAGTTGATGAATGGAGCTTCTGGGCACAGTCATTTGTTGCCTGTATCAACAAGAAACAATCAATGTACCAAATCACATAAGAATTTACGGCTCATCACAGCAAATATCAAGTTTGCAATGTAGCTTTTAAGAACCTCTGCTATGCATTCCTTACTAATTAAGTTCTTTATACCTAGTAGTCCTCCAAATGAACTCTAATTCTGTCAGACCGGATTCTTTGTAAATGTGATTATTAAGTGTGATGTATATAGATATAAGAGAATCTTTTCAATAGTCAGAAGCAGATTGCGGTAATGAAGTAACAATGTTTAAAAGAGAACCAAGAGACTCGGGTTATCAAATCAGCTCAAAGAACAGAGATGTCTCGCAGTCTCAAAGTTTGCTAACAATTCAAATGTTGTAGATAGTGAAGCAGAAAGATAAAGTGTAGAGAAATCTGAAACTATTAATAAAGCTCCCCAGATGTCTTATCACCACATTTGGGGTGACTTTGGTTCATGTCTATCACGAATCTCAAAATAACACACAGTAGAATCTTCATAGTTGACCACCTCCCTTCCCTGCCCACCTTCTTAAATTGACCCAATTTTCATAAACTCAGTTTTCATATGGACATGTACCCGTGTACACAGCAGTCAGGTAGGCCTAGTTCCTTATGTTGACCACCTCAGTATGTTTACCAGCTTCTTACAGGCCTTTGGGTGGTCAATTTACAGAGGTTCTACTTACTGTATTTGGAACATCATTTGCACAAAAGAAACCACTTCATTCATGAAACATTTCTGTTTTATACTATAATAATTATATAGAATATTTCTACCATGTCATTCCCCACAAATCCATAAATTCTTGACATATTTATCCTGAGCCAGCTACACGACCCAGGCATTCTTGTTAAACATTTCCATACATGAGGACTGTTCACTAAAATTCTGATACCAAATATTAATCAGAGATTTGACCCATGTATTCTTTCTTTTACTCCACAGGACATTCATCTTCTGGAAATCAAGGTGGGTTGCAGTTAGCTTCTAAGCCCTTTAGGTTCCAGTTGGAAAGTTATTTTGCTAGAGTCAGTTTAGCTCATCCTCGTACTCTCCTAATTCAGTAGTTTCTTAGTTGAAAAAGAAAGAAGCAGCATTTCAGGATGAATACCTGTGAATAGTGACTAACTCTGGGTTTAACTATTACGTCTGCATGCACGTTCATCAGCACAATCTAGTGGACCTACCGGGACCTCAGGAGAGAAATAACAGCACAACAACTGATCATTCCGGCTTGGCATTTGACCTCAAAATAAATACCCTTTCCTGAGGGTCTCCGCACAAAATGACAATCGCTTTTAAAATTGCCTTGTCATCAAATAAATCTTTGAAAGTTGAATTATAAGTTTTCTCTAGATATGAGTACAGTGATTTAACTAAGAAACTCCTTAAACTTATAAAACATGAATAGAAAATGTCTACCCAATGTATAATTGTATTAGAGGCTTCTTGTCCCGGACTATAAAATCTGAACCAAATAGATCACATAGTAACCTTTCCAACGTTTGGATGGGAAGAGAAGCAGAAAAAAATGTCTGGAAGTATTAGTATTGGGGGGGGTAGAAGATTTTAAATGATCTGGCTAGTTATTTTTTTTTTAAATTGATAAATGAATAATACGAAATACTTTAAGTCCAATTCAAAATATTTTTACTTAAGCATATAGTCCATAAATATTAAAAACCTTAAACAAAATTAGGAGGAGAAATTGACCACAAACTAGTTTTAAATAGTATTCTGATATATTCCGGTGTACATTTAATAGCTAAAGTAAAGGGACACTTGGATTCTACGGAAATAGGGATATAGAGAAATAAATTCAAAACATGAAGTTGCAATTAAAAAATATCGACAAATGCTTTTAAGGACAGTTTGGAAAGTAAGCAAGCTAAAAAGCAAAATAAATTTCTGGTGCACTAGATAAAACAATTGGTTTCTGACATAAAAATAAAGCCAAAAAGTCATCTATTCTTCAAGACTTGAGAGCTTGTGCATAAGAAGCTGTATAGACACTGCAGACAGAAGCCCATTGGAGGAAGCAATGTCCCATGTTATATCAGAAACAGAAAAGGACAGGTATAGAATCTGCCCAGTTATGCTTTTCTATGGCAAAGTTCTTCTTTAATTTTCCAAGGGATATTATAGTATATACTTACAGATAGGCAGCAATTGAGTCTTCTTATTGAAGGGTGACATTATCATAGATCATCAAATTCTCAGGATATTTTAAAGTGATTTTAATTATAAAAGGAAGGCAGATTATCCAGGATTAAAAAATTTTTTAAGATTTTTTTGTAAAGTAAAAATGTCTATGCCAAAATACGAAAGACATAATAAGAGAGAAATTTGAAAGGGGATAGTAAGTCATACGAGACTCAGCATAAAAATGTCCTATTTGCTTTGGTTCATTAACACTCAGGCATCTAAAAATTGATCTGCCATTGGATCCCGCAATTCCTCTACTAGGAGTATATCCAAAGACCAAAAATCACTTTGCAAAAAAGATAATTGCACCATATTATTCATTACAGCTCAATTCGTAATAGCCAAGTCATGGAAGAAGCCCAAGTACCCATCGACCCATGATGGATTAATAAACTGTGGTATATGTACACCATGGAATACTATGCAGCTTTAAAAAAAGATGGAAACTTTACCTCTTTTATGTTTACATAGAGGGACTTGGACCATATTCTGCTGTGTAAAGTACCTCGAGAATGGAGGGAAAAGTATCCAATGAACTCAGTACTTCTATGAAACCAACTTGTATTTACTCACACTTTCTTAAGAAGGATAGAACACAACTATAGCCCAGGATGAAGGCAAGAAATGGAGTGGGAAGGAAGGGGAAGGGAGAAGTTTGATACAGGGAGGGTAAAAGGTGGGACCACACCTATGGAGCATATTGCAAGGATACAAGTCAAATCTGTCAAGTGTAGAACTTAAAAGTCTTGACACAATAATCAAGTAAATGAGGCAAAAGCTATGTTGATTGGTTTGATGTAAGCACATGAGATTGTATTAAAAAGTCAACACATTTTACCCCTCATATGCATAAATGTATTTATTATCTGTGTGTATGTGAATTAACAAAAATAAATAAGTGAATAAATAAAAACACTCCAGTAGACAGAATTTTTAAAATTCTAAATCATTTCCCAAGTTCAAATGAATAATCCTTATTTGGCCATCACTACTAGAAAGATACTTCTTTCATCCTGTGATATAACCCCCACAATGTAAAGAGGACGATCTGCTCTACAAATGGATGTTTTCAGTTAAATATTACAGAAAAATAAGTTTTCAAAGTTTCTGAATGTTTCCTGAAACATAAGATTATTGCTAATCTTATTGATTCACATATACTATGCCTGGTTCAAATAAATAAGCAAACAAAACATCTTAAAGAGTCATCTACGGTCCCAGAATCCCCAAGGGAAAGAGATTCTATAGAAACAAGCAAAATATATGAAGCAGTTTGCATAAAATTCACAAGGATTTACTTGCTAATTGTAAAAGAAATATTGGACGTGGGAGAGATAAGAAAGATGGCAGTGCATTAAGATGCTGTTGTAACAGCCTGTCTGAACGTTTACTAGAGTTTGAAGTAAATCAGTAGGAGAAATTATAGGAGGATGAGGTGCATGTCAGAAATAAGACAATAACTTGAGTTCATGAAAACTTTGGAAGTTTCTTTTATTCAGATTTTATCAATACAGTGTAAGGTGGGTTAAAAGCATCAAAGTAATTATGCTTTGTTACCCCATGTCAAGATTGAATGCTGAGACCAGAGCCAATATAAAGGTATTAATTATCACTTATTATGTAAAAATATTTATTCCCATTTATTTTAACAGTTTTTGAAAAATATTTCTTGCAAAAGTGGCATTTAAACCAAATAGTGGGCTTACTTTGAAAAGGGATCCAAGACTTGGTATAAAATGAGCATTTATAAGAGTTTAAAAAAATAAAATATTCTAAAAATAACTCTGCTAGTTCTATATTCTTAGGCTAAAGATAAAATAGTCCCCTTTCATAGTGTGCGTTGTGTATTCATTTTACCTTAAAGTAAAATTATACACCATTATAGGCTGAAGTAAAGTGCAGAAATTCTAAAGACAGTAAAATTTTCACTGTTTTTTCTTCCACCTTCTATTTTTTGCTATGTTATAAGGTTATCTTCTGATTAATTACATGCTTTAGCACCAACACAGCATCTGGTTATCGGTTAAAACTTGCATTCACAGTTTCCTTGATGAAGCTACAAAAGGATAGAATAACACATTCACTCTGTATAACAAAAGTTTTAACATCTCTATCAAACAGAGAATTCAAACTTTAAAAAAAATTTCACTCCCTATCTTGATGATAAAAATTTCACTCCCTACCTTGGTACCTATCATAGGTAGCAAGACAATTGAAAATGCCTGATGTTCTACAGATGAAACACAAATACCATATGGTAAGATATGTTTTATATAATTATGATTGATTGTTTATAGAAAATAATAACATTAAATGATTTAGAAGACAATGGCACTGTAAGGAGCTCATAATAAGAATTGGATGTGCAAAACTTTCATGAAGTTGTACATCATTAAACAAAAACAATTCTCTGTATTCTTAGCAATGACATAGCTGTCATAATAATAAAATAAGCACATCTGGGAAAGTCATTCTGTTAAGCTCAAGCTGAACACAATATTAATGCAAACTTGAATTAGGTGTGACTCTCCACTTGAGGAACTCAGTAGAGTAGTCAGAGACATGGGGACATTCCAGTACAAAAGAATAAGGGCTACAATAAAGCTATAAACATGCTGTCAGCTGAAGGAAGGGAGTTACTTATTGATTCATTTATTTTTGCATATGTAGTCTTCCCTTTGCTTTGTATATGTAGTATGTCTATTCTGTTCCAGTCAGGACAGAACACTGGCTACATGTTACAATTGCCTGGGGATAATTTTGATAAAAAAAAAATGTCCACCAGCTAGAATTATGAGTCAATGGTAGGGAATCAGCCAAGGAGTTTAAAAAAGATTTCCAAGTCATTCTTATATGCAGCCAAAATTAAAACAACTGATAATGCTTACATTTCTCAAGTACCAATGTGAACAAATATAGAAAAAGGAATAATGCAAGCTTCCGAACATACAGATTCATCTTAATGTAACAGTGAAGGTAAGGAAATTGGTACGACCATCACTTAATGGTAAACCCAGATATTGCAAATTAGGCAATCCTGTTTCTTCCGTAACAACATGTGTAAGGATAAGGTTGTGTCTTTTTCAAAACCCCTCTGTTTAGTAGTATGGACCTCCTCTCCTTAAGACTCTTTTAACTCTTTATCACCTCCCAAAAGAAAAAAAGGTTTAATTTAGTCATTTGATTAGTTCTAATTTAATCTTTGAGAGTAACTGGTATGATACTATCTTTAAAGATTTTGCTCAAAACAATAATTCTAAATCATTTGTTATTTAAACAAAAGAATATTAATTGCTTGAAATAAAAATATTCATAGTAATGTTAAGATATTGAATTTGTCATTCACCACCAATACGTTGCTTTAGGTGGACTATTGGAGTTATTAAAAAATCTCCTTTTGTGTTATGAGCTGCCCTAAAGACTAGTTCAATTAGACAATTAAGTTTGAGAACTCATCCTAGAAAAACATGTTACATATATCATTGCTGAATAAAATTATGGCCACCTTCAGAATACCCACCTTGGAAGCTATGTATCAGCCTTCAAAGAAATTTTGAAACTCTTTTTCTGGAATGGCCTCAGAGCTGTCACTGCATAGTACCGCAAAACATGCGACAACATTAATAGACACCACTTAGCAAGACACAACCACACATTTACACAAACACAGCTGTGAGACACTAATATCAGGCTTATGGAACCTTTCTGAGTAGTTTGTACAGTGCTGCCAACATAAGCACACGGTAGCAAGTTTGCAAACTTAATTGTCAGACCTTCTAAGATGACACCTCTGATAGCTATTCCAGAATAGGAGTAAAAAATTGCTTTGAAGGGTGACTAACTGCTGGCAATGACACATAGCTTCCCAAGGAGAGTACTTTGAAGATGACCGTAATCATTTTCAGCAATGCAATAAGTAGTACTATTTTTAGTATGAGTTCATGAATTTAATTGTCATAATTCATATAGGTGTCTGCAGGCAAGAGCACATCAAAATCCATCTATTCATATATCCAAGAATTTAAGACCCCTGGATCACCCTTTGCTACCTGTACTAATTCCAAAAAGCTCTTTATTTACACTAAATCTTATTTCCAAACCACCTCCATCATTCCTGGGATTCATATTTCTATACCAGCAAATTTCCTTTATCCATAAAACTCTCATTGAACATTGTTTCCAACAATTACTTCTCTAACATAAACTTGGTTCTCATTTTATGAAAGTTTTTCCCCTAACAAGGTGCCTGCTAATTTTTAGCACACCCTTTCCACTAGTCTCGCAGTGGGATAGGGGTCCTGCCTTCAGTTGCTTTCTTCTTTCTTAAAAAAACTCTGCCATTTTGAAGCTTGTACAATATTTCCTTGCTGCAGTCATCAAAAAATTTCTTTGGTTATTCTCATAGCTTGAAGACCTTCATATCTGCCTCACTTCCTCATCTCTCCAGTGCCATCACTGTCATAATTATGTGTAATTCCATTATCTTTACAGATGATCTTTTTGCTGACCCAGACTTTCCTTCATTTCAATTATCTTCTTCTTCCTCTACTTCAGCTTCCCATTTTACATAGTTATATATTAGACTTTGTTACTATCATTAACTATATATGCTCCTTTCAATTGTCACACTCTCCAACCAACACCTGCTACAGTTCAATAAAACACCTTCCCATACCACAATTATGTATTATTTTTTCATCCACTAGAATTGTGAGCCCATTGTTCTTACCATATCTCTACTGCCTTTCACAACTTTCATTTCACACAAATTCAGCTGTGAGACACTAATGGGTTAAACTGCATGCTTTATCACTATCAGTCTTTTCATAATCCCTTAACTCTCCTAACTTTTGTTGGTTTATGGTACTCATCTAGCAAGACAATTATTTTGTTTAAACCTTACTTTATGCCTACACCTGGGTGACTAACGGTTTAGAGGAAACCGTAAAATCTCACAAACTGGTCCCACCTCACAGTGATGATTACTGACCACAAGTGAAGCTATAGTCCTGTCCAAGGATCCCATGCCTTTCTCAAAAATATTGTCTTCTACAATCTAGGCACCTATTACGTATCTTCATTTCCTATCAGACTTTTAACTCCTTTTCCGACAATTTTGGCTCACCTATTGATCCTTCTTTCTATTTCACTGAAAAAAAAATACAAAAAATTCAGTGCCACCAGAAGTTTCTGTAACATCTCCCCTTCTCCTTGCACAAGTGCCAACTGGTTTTGCCTTCCCTGCTGATAAAATGAACACTCTCTCCCTATTGCTACTTAAAGGCAATAATTTCTACACTAGATTCTGAAACCTCTTGCCAGCTCAACTTCTTCAGCAATTGCTTCTTTTCTCTTATGAATTATCATTTGCCCCTCTGATGTATAATTCTACTGAAAATTTTCCTATCTTAGTGAAAACAAATTTCCTTGATTCATATCTCCTCCAGCTACTACCATATTTATTTATTCCTGTTCACAATAAAACTTTCTGAATGATTCTTACGTGCTCACATTTCCAATTTCTCTCCTTTGGTTTTCTCCTGAGTGTATCTCTAATTCAATGTAAGAATCTTGTGTTCTCTACTCCATCGAAAAAGCTCTTGTCAGGATCACTTATTAATCCATGTAATAATCAATTCTCTTTCCTCATATTGCCTGATCTATCAGCAAGACTAGGCACAGTTTCTCATTCATTTATTTTTGAAATAAAATCTTCACTTGGCTTTTGAAGACTGTATTTGGTGTTTTTATATCTCTTCGCTATGGCCACTGATTTATGTGTTTGATTTTTGGTTTCTCCTCTTTTCCCTTTTCTTTTAATTCTCCAGTGAAACCAGTGTCCGCTTTGTCCCTCCTCTCTCCTGGCACTACATTCACTTCCCAGGTCTTTCCTATAGTCATATCCCTTTAAATATCGTCTCAATAGTCTCAGGCATGTTTCCAGTGTTGATCTCTGGACTCCAGACTCATCTTTAAAATGTCATTCAACATCAACCCTTAGTGTCTGATAGACATCTCAAACTGAGATTTTCATCATTCCTTCCATTGTGCTCCAGCCCAACATTAGAATCATTTTATTACTTTTTCATTTCTTTCACTTCCAGGCTATAAGATGTACTGTCAGTTCTACACTCATTTTCTCCAGAATCTGACCACTTCTGCTACTTCAATTGCTGTCACTATCATCTCTAGACTGGAAAATGATGCTTCTAATCAACCCTCCTCCCTCTATACTTTCCTCAGGGTAATCTATTTTCTACTCCCTGATCAGGGTAATTATGAACCAGAGTTCAGATTATGTTATTCTTTAGGACATTTCAAAGTTTTCTTTGTTTGTCTCAAAGTACAAGGCAAATTTCTTTTGATTACCTAATATTAGTTGACACAATGCTATTATATCAGACATACACACACAAAATGTAATGGCTCAAATCTGATGGCTGTTCGTTTTTCAATCCCATAATTCCCAAAACATACATTTGTGATTGGAAGATAGCTCTCTTTTCTGGGATGACTCAAAGGTACAAACTCAATCGGATAGTTCCACTTTCTAGAACATATGGCTTTCAGGATCACTGTGTTTGCCTCAAATCAGCATATGGAGAAATAGCACCGTAATTAAAACTGAGAGATTTTTATAGGCTGGAGTTGAACATGGAAGATGTCACCTTACCTTACTTTCTGGTGGGTGTAACTCAGAAACATGGCCACATTTGATGGCAAAGAAAACTGAGAAAGGTAGACTTTGTCCCTAGTTAGAGAAGTCCATGTTGCTGAAGACTCTGAGACAAATATCCTCAAGGGCTTACATGGTCTGCCTCATTCCCAATTTGCTGGCCTAATCTATCACTCTCTCCTTTGGACATTCAACTCTACCATGGTATCCTCTATCTCTTCCTAAACAAGCTGGATGCTTGTGTTTCATGTCATTATCTCTGATGCTCTATCTACTTTGAATACACATTTCTCAGTTAACCATATGACATACACCCTTAGGTCCCTGAACATTGCTCAAATGTCCCGTAATCAGCAAGGCCTTCTCTGATTCTCCAGATGTTTAATATACAGTGCAAATTACAATCATCAATACACCCTACTACTCCTCAGTATGTTTTATTTTTCTCTATAAAACCTATGTCTATCGTATATTTATTGTTTGTTCTGTCTCCTACTGCCTTATCGTTGGACCCTAAAGCATGTAGTAACAATTCATTTAATTTTTATTATAATGATATAAATAATTGATTAATAAATGTATCTATTATCTGATCTTGCCAACCTTAATATATTGTTTCATGTATCTCAGTATTCTGGTTACTGTAAAAATCAAGGTGCATCTGCAAATGGCCCCTGTATCCACGCACCCACTGATCAAACTGACAGCCTGTCCTTCACGTGTTTCTACAATAGCCAGTAAGGTGGAAAAGTAGCTGGACTCTGATTTTGGCTGAAATGACTCAAGGTCAAGGTTGAGTCAATGGAGTTGATAATAAGCATATAAAACATATGATTACAGTATCAGTTCTTCATTTTAACCCAAAATTTGTTCCACATTTCTTAGTTTATTATCTATTTTGTTGATTTCAAAAGCCTATTTACTAAAGCAAAGTCCCCTAAGTAATCCAAAGCACACATAAAGCCACCCATGTGTAAACTATGTAATCCATCATGTGTATTGTATGGGCAGATGGATTTATATTCTTCTGACAATTTGTTTAATTTAAATTAAAATGATGGACTTCTTTTACATGACAAAAAATTATTGTAAGACAAATTTACATTATTTATATCACATGGCAAATGATTAGACCATAATAGATTGAAGGGAAATATATGTCTTCTAACTTTGATTTACTGTTACCCAGAGAAATTAGAGATTAGCATATGACATTGTAGTAACAACAAATCATTGTTTCTGACTTTTAAAATATCCCTAGAATAATTCACACCTAAAACAATGCTCTCAGAACCCACAATACATTGCTTTTCAAATTCATCTATTTGTGTGATTACCTCATTTCTCAAACTGTCAACATTTTATCATTTCTACTGTTATGGTAATGTGTGATAATAACTAAATACTCTTCCCTCTTTGCTAACAGAGTCCATGAAGAAAATATATTGATACAAACCCTCAAGAGTTTGACTGAGAAAGTAACTGTTTGAAGAACAGTAACTGTTAGCTAAATTTTATTTTTTTTATATTTTAAGATTTTCAACTATCAAATAGATTTTCTATTTGAATCACTTATCTGTTATATCACTTAACAATATACTTTGTTATTGATTTAAAATGCTTCTTAAACTATTTATTTGTTATTTGTAAAATAAATTATAGGTAGATCTTTATCAACTACTTTCTACTTGGTCACCAAAACTTTCAAAGAGTATTCTCTGCCAAGGTAATGAAGGGTCATTGAAAAGTTTTAGTAAGGAAGGTGTCATGTGCAGATCTGCATTTTAGAACATTCCTCCTTATGAATAAGGATAACTGTATGGAAGAAAGCTGAGAGACAATAATATAGAGTAGGAAAAAAAACAGTAACATGGGTTTCCAGGGTGATTTTTCTTGCAATAAAAATTAACAAATGAATGGCTCCGTAATTGATAAGGTGGTAGAAGAGAAATACTGAATGATAAATAACATAATGGGGGAAATAACTAAGCACATTTCATGGTCAAGTAGACTGTTGTTCAAATTGCCGCTCTATTCTATCCTAGGTCTTTGGTTTGTAGAACAGTATTTGATTTCTCTAAGTCTCAGCTTTCTCATTCATAAAATGTAATTAATCACAAATGAAGCAAAGAAATATATACAAAATAAATGCTGAACATATTGCTTGTCATACAGTAAGTAACATAGATGGAATGACTCTTCACTGACATTCGGTGCTTCCATGTGTGAGATCACATCCCTTGACTTGGTGAACTCAGGCATAGCCATGGTGGATGCTTTAACAAAAGAAATAGGCACATAAGTGATATGTAGGTGTTTGATGTGTCAATGCACCTTGACTTTGCTCTTTGTTCCCTTTTACCCGGATGAGTGCCAGCGGTTCAGGCAGAGGAAGCCCTTTTAAAATAGAACCTACATCAAGGACAACAAAGAACAGGACAACAGCCAACTGTGAAGAAAATGCAGTGTGAGTGAGAAATCAGTTTTTACTTTTAAAAGTCATTAGGCTTTCAAGTTGTTTTTTTCCACTCTCAGAAGCACTCAAAGCACTTCTAGACTGTTGACATCAGGCACAATTTGTCCAATGTCCCAGAAGCAGAAGAAAATATTTTTTTTTATCTGCTCTAAGAGTTACTTCATTTCCTAGTACACTGTGGACCCCTTTTGCTGATTTTGACAGTGAGAACAGCCACTATCTTCAAGGCAAATGCTATCAAGTTACATAAAGAGCATTGAAGTCCCATGGCTTTGGAATAGAGATGAACAGATTATCATTTGTTTTTAAGAGTCTGGGTTATTAAGTCTTAAATAACATCACACAACACGTAGCAACAACCCAACCCCCGTAGTGCTGTGCCAAGTGTTGGGCAGTTGTTTTTCGTTCTTTATATTGAGAAGGGATGAAAAGATACTGTGGCCTGCACAAAATCTCTGCTATTTGGGGGACTTCACTTTTCTCTCCAATGACCAAATGCTGAGACACACACTCACAGTCACATATCTAAGGAGGAAAAATAAATTTTAACTCAAATATAGTCTAAAACCAGAGGTGGTGGAGGGGAAGAGATTTTCTACTTAGATGGTATATAACTCTGCTGAAGAATCATCCAATTCATATTTTTACACAAAAATGCACCATATTTTAATTGAATGTAACTACAGTTGTGTTAACTCTGAGTCAAGCCAGGAGTGAAAATTCCCAACAAATGGTTGTGTTTTGGCCTCATACTGTGGAACCACTAAGTGCAGGTTGCACCAAATGTAAAAATCCCACCTCTGACCTCAAGGGACAGAATTTGCTAATGACTTTCCAAATGGCCATTTTAAATGCCAGGACCCACCTAGCACCCCATCATATTAATTAACACATTCAGATTATTTTTTGAAATTGAGAGGCATTGACCTAATCCTTGCTAACCATCAGAAATACCCTCATTTCTTAATCAGACATTGTTCGTGGTAAGTGTACATGGGCATCCTTTCCTCTTTCAGTTGTCCTTTCAAGAAGGACATTTATTTTGGTCGTTTTCTTAATGCACTAACAATTAGAACATCTTATTCAGTCCATTCTGCAGATTTCTTACATTAGTCTTATATTTTTCATTCTAGATGCTACTAGTCAAGATCATGGCTTAATTCTATTTAAGAAGCAGGACTCAAATCATCTGTATTAGCCTCCTAGTGTATATTTACTCAGTAGCCTTAATTATCTTCATTACCATGGAACCGGAAAATGTTCTTCTTAGCAAAGTATCACAGGAATGGAAGAAAAAGTATCCAATGTACACAGCCCTTCTATGAAACTAATATATACTTCTCAAATGAAGGAAACAACTTAATTCTAGCCCAAGAATATGGGGAGGGGGTGGGGAAGGAGAGGGAAGAAG
>NW_003852427.1:14202909-14211832 GCF_000181295.1 Otolemur garnettii | reverse complement strand
AAGTGAACTTTTCTAGAAATAGAATGTAAATGTTTTGATACAATGACTATGCAAATTACATGAAATTTATGTGAACCAGCTTGATGAAAGTATTTCAAAATGTATATGAAAACACTACACTGTACCCCCTGTTTGCATTAATGTATAGAGCTATCACTTAATAAAAAAAAATTCTCTTCATTACCACCATGCGAGTTACCTGTGTCAAAGAAGTTTAGATCATGCCCATTATCTTCAAGGCGAAGCTACAAATGACATAAAGGACAATCAAGTCATAGTTTTGGGGATAAAAATAATCAGATTAGTTATCAGAGTCTTCTTAGTGTTAGCTGGGAGTGGTGGGGACATGGGAAATGAGGATCATAGACCAAAATGCTAATCATTCAAATATTTTCAAAGCACTGGGCACATATACGCTGAAAAACAGTCCATGTTTTTAAGTTTGCAATCTCTAGACCTAGAAAATGCGTTTATATTCTTTCTTCCTAGTCTCTATTATAACCACATAGTCATCACCAGGCCAGACTGTCATGGGTTCACTCTCCACATCCTCTACATTTTACTACCTTTCTGCATTAACTCATAGATGTTCTGAATCCGGGGATAACCTCTCCAACCCCCCATCTCTATAGCAGTGTTCGTTTTAGATTGAGTTCAAATAAAATACTTTGCCTGAAACAGTCTATGATTTCAGAATTAGAATCACTATCCTCTAATGATTAGGTATAATTTATTTTTTATCTTTTCTTTTTGTCCTTCATTCAATTACTCAAAAACAATAAACAATTGTTTTTGTTTATTCATGTCATCTGTTTTCTCTCTATAGATGAAATTCTCCTGGCTTTCAGGAGACATATTTCATGATTTGGTGTTTCTCTCACTCTCTGAATACAGCAGTCCTTCAGTAAATTCTTAGGAAAGTAAATTTGTAAAAGAAAAGCATGAAAGTGAATAAAATACATAACTTTTTAAATCTAAAATAATCTGGGCTTTATTAATAAGATTTCACTTATTAGCTAGATAAACCTGACTAATTATCAAAATTTCCCAAGTCTCAATTTCTTCAACTATAAAATGAACTTAATAAAATGACTTTACCAAGTTGATATAAAAATTAATCTTAATTTATCATATAAAAAGCCCTTGCCTGTAATATGTGCCTAATAAACGCTGGCTTTTATTAATATGCACCTTAGCCTATGTGAAATGATGTTTCTTCTGGGCTTTTCAGTTTTATCTATTCAAAACTCCTCTCAATTACCTGGCTCATACTGAGTTTTTACTAATTTGACATAAATTAGTCTGTTGCTATATTCAAAATCTTTGAAACGAAGCATTCTAAGAAGAAAGCATTATATGTATTGGAAAGCTGTCTAACATACCCAAGTCTGATGAAAAGCCAATGATAAAATGGCAACAATTCCCCGCTGCTTTTAATCTTTCACTTTCGTTATAATTTGAGATTCTTTTGGTAGCAAGTAACAGAAAATCCAACTCCACCCAGCTTAAGTAGTCAAAAGGATTTAGTCCAGCATCTGGGTGAGCTCTGAGGCTGCTTTGATCAGGCACCAGATGCTTTTCCTGACAGTTTTATTTGTTTTAATATTTTCTGTTTATCAGCTTTCTACTCAAGCTGCCTTATCTTAAGTAAGCAAAGAAATTGAGAGAGTTTTAATTCTACAGTTACATGATATGCGTTTTTAAAGAGAAGGCACAAACATTACCCCCACCACTTGTACCCCTGAGTGAGGTTTCCGGGCTGAGAAAAGCTGGGCACACTGATTGGTTCAGCAAAAGACTCCTCCCTTCTGCATTCCTGATCAGAATAAAGCCCAGCTCAGCAACTACAGTTGGGTCAGTACAATCAACTTAATGCTCCCCACACAATGGCGAAAGCAAAGTGGAGGACTCTGGGGAGACAATCACACGTCATAAATTTGCACTTGTGTGTGTGTTTCCAAGACTGTCGTTTAATTTCTCACTAATCATCTGAGTTTGGTTTAGCTGCAACTGTGAAGCAGGTTCACTGTGCACCGTTATCAATTTTGCATAAACCAATGAGACTCATTAAGTGTGTCAGTGAAAATGTAGCAAGATGTGGGGATCAGGTGGCCTGTACGGCCATCACCATTGCATGTGGTTTGGCCTATTGGACAGAATATCTCTGCTCAGTATCAGTCGAAAGATGGCATCCACTTTATAGATGGTGACCCCAGGCCAATGGCCCCTGGCTGCTTTTAGTTTTGCAGAACTGTTAGTAAACCACATCATACCATCAATAGGCAAGTCTCTCAGTAGCCACAAGAAGAGAAAAAAACGTCCTGTATAGTTCTCTTGGTCCCTTCATGTACCTTACTGGCCCTGCAGGGTTTGGCTGAGCCCAATCTTGAATACATCCTTTCTCTTTGATAGTTGAATCCTGTTGATCTTGTCCAGTTTTATTGGTGGGGGTTGCAGGCATCCAAGTGAGAATGGCCAATAGATGTATTTTTCTGGCCATGAGATGCTCACTTTCTAGCAGTGCCCAATAGCAAACAAGGGATTACCATTCAAAAGAGATTTATCTGGTGGCCATTTTAGGCAATAAATTATACAAAATCAGAGAAGCTGGTGCATCCAAAGGACAATTTTCTGTGATTACAGACTCCAGTCAGCATACATAAAGCCTGCAGACACCTGTGATTCCATCAGCTTAGCAATATCAAAAAGTTTGAAAGGCACTGCCTGGGCCTCAGTTGTTGAACGACCTCCAAAGCCTTTTGTTGCAAAGGGTTTCATTCAATGTCAATAGTTCTGCTAGTCACCTGGTGTGAAGAGGGCAAAGGAATTCTCTCCTTGAAAATATATTATTCTAGTTTTTATAGATTGATTTTTTATTCATTCATTTATTTAATTGTTTCTGACAATATTTGTGCTTTATAACTAATAGATATTATGGACTCACAAATAATGTTTTATTGTAGAAACAAGTATCAATCAGCTGGTTGCAAAACAAAGGTGTATTGAATATTCTTTTCCTTAATTTCAGCATGCAAAACACTAAACATGAAACAGACTCAAATGATTGGCTCCCAAAATTATTTTATTGCAAATTGCTAATACCACCATGGTCAGCTTAGAATGGTTGAGGGGAAGAATAGAGTGAGATGTCTTTTCATCAAATGAATACATTTAAACAGTGAAAAATCTAAGATTCCAAAAGTAAATAATTTAGCAAACTAGGAGTATTTGGAACTAGAAGTATCTCTTTATTCATCTCGAGAAGTTGTACCCTCAGAAGTAAATAAGTTTTTGCACATTTACAAGTTTTTTTTCTTGATTCACGCTCTGAACATTTTTGATAACATGCGGATATGTCATATTTGTTTATACCTAGGATTATATGAGCTCTAACTCAGTACAGGTTGCCACAATGGCATTGATACAGGGACGGTGGCCCCCTGGCTAGGGCTGTGCTGGGCCACACCGGAGATCCTGCCACAACCTTCTGTGTCTCTGGCAGCAGTGGCAGAAGAGCCAGTGTGTTGGAGGGTAGGCAGAGGAGGCCGCAGGAGGCTCCAGTAGCCGGAGGCACCAGACAGCTGCTGGGGAGACACCTCCAGGCTGCCAGCTCTGGACGGGGCAGTAGTGTCTCCCCAAGGCCTCTCTCTCTCTCCGCTTGCACCTGCAGCTTAACAGGGAACCCCCATTTCCTAGGCCTGGAAAATTTCAGGAAGGGAATTTCCTGACCTCTCGCCCTAGCAGAAGGGACTGTATCTATTCGTTTATTCACACATTCATTAACCTTACCCCAACAGAAGGGACTGTATCCGTTCCTTTCAGGGTATATATACACCCCTTAAAAAACCGAGGGAAGATTTTCTCTTAAGTTTTTCTCTCTGCCCACAGTTCTAGCGCTTTTTCTCTATTCTTTTCTGGACAATAAATCCTGTCTTACCACTGTGGTCCTTGGGTTTATTCCTGGAATCCTGGAGACCAAGGACCTACTGAAGAAGAAATTCCGGTAACAGCATCATGATAATAAATAAATTAGAATTAAGTAACTTGACAGTGCTGCTTAACATCAGACCATGCCCCCTGTCGATCTAGGAGTACTCTGATATCTTAGCGGAAAAGTTGTCAATTATTGTCATTCATGAGAGGAATGCTGGTGGTGTTCATATCTTCTCCATGAATTATAGAAATTTCTTGACATTTCATTTCTATATTTCAGAAGTTAATCCTTGCTGGCATCTTTTTCAAAAATAATTACCACTGCTGATCCCAAAGTGATATAAGCTTGAGGGAGGAAGATAATTCTAACTGAAAGAAAGAACAAGGGTGGTGCCTGTGGCTCAAAGGAGTAAGGTGCCAGACCCATATACTGGAGGTGGCAGATTCAAACCCGGCCCCGGCCAAAAGCTGCAAAAAACAAAAAAGCACCAAACAAAGAATGTGGAGAAGGGTGGGAAAAATCACTGTTCCTTGATTAAACCGTGGGAAACTACCCACAGTTCTCAGGGGACCATGACATTTTTCAAAGGTAAATAAAATATTGTTTGAATATGCTTTTCTAGTCAAATAATAACTCACGTTTTAGCACTTACCAACCTTAAGAGCTATGCTGCTTCAATACTTTCCAAATTCATGAATATTGGAATTAATCTAATCATCTAAGGACATTTTAAATCAAGATTCTATTAAGATAAGATTAAAGAATTAAATGTTTCAGTAGTTATATAAATCAGGGTATATTTAAAATGTTATTTGATTACCTGAAATGCAATAAAAATAATTGTGTTTGTGAGATAGTCAGTGAATGTGGAAAAATCTGACTCTTCAAGTCAGCTATGAAAGAACTGTATAATCTCCCAGAGGAGGAAAGAGTCCCAAAGGACTGATTATTGACATTCTATCAATTCATTAAGGTTTATACTCACAACTCCTCTGTAAAGAAAGAGAGTTAGCAGGATCGATTAGGCACGTTGAAATCGAAGAGAAATTTGCAAATGAATAAATCCACTGTGCTTTCTGCATAAGCTCTTTGCTCATTCATTTTTGGCAGAGATCTTGGGAAAGTGCAGTGTGTGCGTGCATGTATATGTGTGCACACACACATGTGTGTATAAGTAAATACTGAAAGATTATTCTGGGAATTTTTTGTCTAAAATGAGCCAACTAAATAATCATTCACTGTACCACTTTGAACAATTTATCTGCCAATTTTTTAGTAAATGAAAAGTAAAATAATACATAAATATGACACCCTGTAGGAAGGAAAGTAGGCCATTAACTGATGCTCCAGCAAATTCTATTTAACAAGCTCCATTAATGTGTTTCTGATATCTCTCAAATGAGCAGAACAAACCACAGCATTTCTTTCTACTTATCCTCATTTCAACATGTACAAAATCTAGAGGCAGTTCTACGAGTTGATGAAATCTGTGAAAGCTGGAGTTTATTTAGTATTAGCCAGGGCAGGGATTAATTTTCTTATTAATTTATTGTTAGCTATTCATTCTCTGCAGACTTACCGTGAACTTATTTTGTGTTAGCATAGCCCGGCGTTAAGGTAGTAAGTGGCTTACAAGGAAATCCTTCCCCACTGGGTGGAATGAGAGGGACCTGCTTTAAAGTGCTGCCCAGGAAGTGGCACAGCCTCAGAAATTTATGCATGATGAAAAAAATCTCTGAAGCAGGGTTCAAACTGGACAGCTTCTCCTTCTGAAAGCTAGAATTATATACAGTGAAAGAATGTTTTTATCCGGTGTACAAACTGGCAACAGTTTTGCTATCCCAGGTATAAATTTTGCCTTAGAGCGCCTCCTCCACTCCTCCCACAATTGCCCCCTTTCTCTTCCCTTCTCTCTGTCCCTCTCCGTCATCACTGCCACTGCAATGTTCTCACTGAGGTGTATACAAGGGAAGAAGCACGGCCAAAGAGAACAGCCAGACTGGACACGGCAAATATAGGGAGAAGGCATTTCTCCAGTCACAGGAAAGAGGCGTTTATTGGTAACATGTAACACGTGAAAACGCACCTTCTTGCATCCCAGCATCTCATGGATTAAAGTCATTAACGATGAGAAACGCCAGACACAAAAATAATGCCGAAGAATCTCCACTTAACTAAATTCAGATGCTTGAATAATTACGACGAAAGAATGTTCTGTGCAATTTCTGGAGAAAACAGCACAAGGAAATTGCCGTGCGACACAATGGAGACAGGCAATGGAAAAGTTTGAAGGGGTTGGACGTTTTAAATCACATTTATGAATAGACATCAATAGGAAAGAAATCAAAATGAAGAAAGAAGAATTTTTTAATTCTTTATTAAATCATAACTGTGTACATTAATACATGTATGGGGTACAGTGTGCTGATTTGATATACAATGTGGAATGCTTGCACCTAACTGATTAACATAACTGTCTCCTTGCTTACTTATTTGTTGTGGCAAAAACATTCATACTCTATTCTTAATAGTATAGAAATGTATCATTGCATTATGCACATTAGGTTGGATGCCTCCAAAGAACCTCCCTCTTCCCGGTCTCCCTCCTCTTCTGCCCTCTCTTTCCTCTTCCCTCCCTCCTTCTGGACTATAGTTATGTTTTACCATTCCTATGAATGAAGAAAAATATTTTAGAAGCTTGAAAAATACCCTCATTTATACGATGCCCCATTTTCTTTTTTTTTTTGGAGAAAGAGACAGAAAATTTAGTGAAGAGATAGCAAGACAATCAGTAAAGAAGGAAATGAACCAGGATAATGCTGTCTTTGAGACCAAGAGACAGCAAGTTCCATAAGGAGAGACACTAAAAAGTCAATTGTAAAAGAATGTTCAAGAAAACTAAGATCTATGTAACCTCCAGGTTTATAGCTAATCAAGGAGGCTAGCTTAAAAACAATTAGGCTAGCAGTAAGTCTTACAGAGTGAGTTATTAATTCAACCACAAGTTGACTAATGGATTTTCATCACAAGGACCCAAAGGTGGCTTTTTTTCCCTCCCAGAGGATCATGTGCTTGTTAGGGCAGCAGGGGTCGCCAGCGTACACTGGTCATTCATCCTGGACAAGGAGACCCTATGAATGTTCACACCACAGACATACTTAGATAGTGCTAGTAAGTACTCTAACATTTCTAACATTCTTCAATGATAATTTGTGTATGAGTCATATTGGGTTTTCCCAAGATTAATGCTTTTGCCATTTAGTGTCTCCTAATTTATTTCTCAGAAACCACAAAAACTCATTTGTCAACGATAGCATGTGCCCTTCTGAAGAACTCCCAAACCGAGAAATGTGTACTGTACTGCAAAACCATGTGATCACAAGTTATGCTGTATGAAGTTATGCTTCATAACTAACTTTTACTTTCTATTTCTGTCTAAATATAATACATTGCAACAGTAGGCCAACAATGATGTGAATCCAGATCAAATATGGCATGCCACTCCTTCATCGTCCTGGGCGACTGTTTAGATGTGCTATAGTGACAAGCTAAGTCTGGGCATCTGATAGACAGGACAGCTGGGCAGGCCAGTCAGCGAGGCTGGCACTATCATGTTGCAGGTGCAGGAATAAAACTATGAAATACTTGAGAACAGTTGCCTTTGGGCGAGCTATGAACTTGACCTCATTTCAGACAGCAGCTTTTCCTTTTCACCCGCAGCACAGCTGAGGTTTAGAATAGAATTCATTTAGCTCAACTTTTAAAAAGAAATTGTTTCAAAGTCTGTTTTCCGAAGTTTCCTTTGAAGAGAAAATGCCATGTTTTTTTTTTCTTTGTGTTTAAAAGGTTTATGAAGAATAAATTATCTAGATTGTTCTTTATGCAGTGAGAATAAATTACATGTTTTTGTTCCTAGTATAGCCTTTATTTATTTCGATGCTTTTAAATGCTTTGGAGAATTTTAGAGGCCTTTGATTGGGCAATACTTTTCATTCTGACAAGATGTAACCTTTGAATCAATGAATTATTTGATATCTTTTGATAACACCACACATATTTTAACAGAAATGCTTGATGTCCTGATAAATTTTTCCTACTCAGGGAATTATACATTGTAGGATAGTTGAGACCCAAGACATTTCAAACATTTTAATTGAGAGGTGTCTTGTTACATTTTCAAAATTAGAAATAGCACGAATCAGCACTAACTATATATTGGAGCGATCTGAAGAAACTGAGTATCACTTAACTCTAAAGAGTAACAATTTCTTAACAATATGTCTTATGCCCAAATAGGGCAAAGTAGCACTTGGTGATTATTAAACCTAAGATGTTACACCATTTACAGAGTACAAAGAATTGTTCTAGCATGAGCTGCTCAGTTTGCTTCCGGGTTTAACGATGATGGCAATGAGAAAACTGGAAAATACCATCTGAAGAGACGGTTAATGAGTGTGGTAAGACCAGACCACAATTGGCTACTCCAATTTGGAGTGGAAGAAGTAACTGTCTATTCAGAGGCATTTAGAACATCTTGTTTCTTGTTCCTCCTAACCTTTTGCACATACATAGAAAACACTAAGTATTCCAAGAAAAAGGGTCACCAACACTTCACTTTTTGTTGGTGGCTCTTTTCTCTATAAAAGAGTGATATTCACTCTTTGTACAACTGCTGAAACTTACGTCCATCCCTACACCCAGGGCCCCCCTCTTATCTGGCACTTCCTCCAACACACACACATCTTCCACCACCACACTTAAATGTCTCAGATCAGGCGTCATCATGGGGCAAGTATAAGTCATTCAATCAGGAAAATTTAAATAAGCATATATTTTTAGCCCCTTATTTTTGCAAAGAACTGGGCAAATTTGTTTGTAGTATGGGGACAATTAAGCAGAAGCCCTCCTTTCAAAAAGACGGTCAACCAAAAAGAATGTGACCTTTGTTTACACAGTTAATTCATCAAGTTCATTTAAAGGCATAATGGG
>NW_003852427.1:14200628-14202593 GCF_000181295.1 Otolemur garnettii | reverse complement strand
GCTTTTGTGTGAATTGTCTATGAATAGCTGGACAGGACTGCAAGACAGGGTTTGAGATGATGGTGACAGGAAGCTCATTGCAAGGAAAGAAGACATGATCAAAGCCTTAGAAGTAAGAAACAGTAGGAAATTTGGACATTCTATTAAATAAAGGAGGGGAGGAGCCTGTACTTGGAAATCTCCGCCTCTGGTATCTTTCTCCTCACCTTACTTATTCTTTAAGACTCTGCTTATAAATCATCATCTTAAAGAAAGATACCACCAGGCCAAATAAATATTTCTACCATAATATATTTCTGCAATACTGTAATCTACCTGAATGTATAATTAATACAGAAATTAAATTGTAAATCCCAGACAAGCAGGATGTGTGACTTTATCCTTCCTGTACTTTGAATGTATAATCCTGTGCCATTTTTAAATGTTTGGCGAACGAATTAATTATTAAATGATCAAAACTATACACTAAGATTCGTTGTCATGTATATCATTTCATTTAAGTCTTGCAGTGATTTTTTTTTCAAGGATGGGTTTTATCTGTCAAAAATAGTGATTTGAAAAATAATTTGTTCTTCATAAGCTTCCACTCCCAAAGATAAAACAGTTAGTATAGATCCAACGAAATGCTTGTATACATGCAGTTCTAGACAATAAATGTGATCGTGTGTCAATGTTAAAACCCTAAACATTTTATCTCTGATTCACAATGTTCTGTAGTAAGACAGTGTTAGAACTTTTTTCAGATTACACTTTCAGCATTTCTGTTTTTAATTTTTGATTTTATGGGCCCATAACAGTTGTATGTACATATATGTTGATGGGGGCATGTGATATTTTGGTAGAGGCATACAATACGTAATGACTAAATCAGAGGAAATATGGTACCCATCACCTAAAGCATTTATCATCTCTCTGGGTTGGAAACATCACAGTTCCACTCTTTTAGTTATTTTAAAAAACACAAAAAATTACTAACTACAGTCAACTGGTCAACCTATGGTGTTTTTCAAAGACTAGTTCTTATTCATTCAGTCTAACTGTCTTTTGTATCTATTAAACATATCTTCTCTGTCTTCCCTGCTCCACATCACCTGTTTTGGCCTCTTGTGAGCATCACTCTACTCTCTGTCTCCATAAGTTTTTGTTTTTCCCCCCACGTCTGAGTGAAAACATGCAGTACATATTTTTCTGTGCCTGGCTTTTTTTACTTAGGATAATATCCTCCAGTTCCATCGACGTGTTTGCGAAAGACAGGGCTTCATTCCTTTTTACCAATGAATAATATCCTATTGTGTATATGTACCAAGCTTGCTTTCCCCAGGCATCTGTCTGTGAATTCTTAGGTTGATTACGCACACTGGCTGCTACAAATAGTGCTGCAATAGACACACACGTGCAGATATTTCCTTCATACACTGATTTCTTTTCAATACATACTCAACAGTGGGATGGCTGGATCATTTGGGGACTTTATGTTTAGTTTTCTGAGGACCCTCACACCATTCTTCATAGCAGATGAACTATTATAATTTACATCTGCCTCCAAAATGTACGAGGGTTCCCCTTTTTCCATGTTCTCTTCAGCATTCCATATTGCCTGCCTTTTGGATAACAGCTATTTTAGCCAAAGTGAGGTGATACTGTAGTTTTGATTTTTACTTCACTGATAATTAGTAATATTGGGTATTTTTCTTTTGTATAGCTATTGGACATTTTCATGTCCTCCTTTGAGAAATGTCTGTTCAAATAATTGATCGCTGTTAGTCAGATTTTTTTTGTTGTTGTTCTTGCTGTTGGGGATTCATTGAAGGTGCAAAGAACCAAGTTACACTGATTGCATTTGTTAAGTGAATAATCTCCATACTTCCTTCCAAAACGATTGTATTAGTCTCTGTTATAATCTCTGTTAGGTTATAATCTCTGTTATAATTGTGTTCCCAGGAGATATGTCACACACTGTGACCC
>NW_003852427.1:14168435-14199841 GCF_000181295.1 Otolemur garnettii | reverse complement strand
TTTTTTTTTTTTTTTTGAGACTCTGTCACCCCAACCCCAGCTAGAGTACAATAGCAGCATCATACATCACTGAAACCACAGACTCCTGGGCTCAACTGATCTTCCTGCCTCAGCCTCTGGAGTAGCTGGGACTACAGAACACGTACCACCACACTAGTTTAATTTTTTCTGGTTTTTGTAGAGATGCAGTCTCACTTTTACTCAGGCTGGTCTCAAACTCCTGACCTCGAGTGATCCTCCATGTTGGCTTCCCAGAGTGTGGGATTACAGGTGTCAACATTAACTTGCAGTTTTCTTCTGCACGTATTCAGACATTTTGAGATCCTGAATTTTTCAGCACATCTTTGACCCAATACCACCTTTAAGACTGGAAGAACAGGAACTGATGGCAAGAGATGAAACAAAACTGAAGGCGTAATGTCTTTAGAATAATCGTGCTTGGAACTATACGTGTCAATAGCTAATTTCTTCTTTGACTAGTTGTATACAAATCACTCTTTTTCACAACTAAACAAAATATGAAATTATATAGTATGAATATTTATTGATATACTATAAATACTTAAACTATATAGGCAAGGTAAATTTAGCCTTTGATTGTCACTTCATTCCAATTTCCTTCCTTCCACAGGTATAAGTATTAATATCATTTTTATGTATATTGTCCTTGAATTTTTGATAATGTCCTACACACCCACAGCCTATCCATAGTAAACACAGGCTGTGTGCCATAGTACATTTTATGTTGATGTTACCACATGTTGCACTGTAGACAGCATTCCACACCCTGTCATTTTTCATTTAAAATCTTGGGGCTCTTCAAAGTAGTATAGAGTAATCTTTTTTCTTCTTATTTCTGCTTAGTATTCCAGAGTGTGGCTCTATCATACTCACTATACCTATGATGGATATTTCCATAATTTTGATAAATTATTGATCAAATAATATATTTATTTATGACAATTACCCTTCAAAATCTTTGCCAAGGCATAATCCTGCTTGACAGTCTACGAAAGTATGTTCGTCTTTAACCTCCCCCACATTTGATATTATGTATCTTGTTAATATTTGCTAAGTTAGCACCTAACATCTCCTCATAATGTTTGCCTAAATACCAGTGAAGTCTAGAGTCTTTGCACAATGTCTTCTGATTGTTTTTATAGAATCTTAAATTTGACATATTGGTTTACATTGCCAGCTTTTCTATTTGGTGATTTAATTTCTTATAAATTAATAGGAAAATTTTATGCATTCAAATATTAGATAATTTTTCTGTTAAAAGTATTACAAGATTTTCTCACATACTTATATATTCTATAGTCTCAGCAATTCTTTTAACACTCTCATGACATATTTTATTCTGAAATTTATTTTTTAAAGTATATTTGGTTAGTCATGTAATCTTTTTTCCAAATGATAAACTGTTGCTAAAATGGATGCATGCAACAGCAGTCTTATTATTTCCATCAAATCTGATATCATTATCATCTCAATTAAAAATAAAGCATAGCCTTATAATTTTGCCTTACACGTAGGAAATGATATGAAATATTTCCCATTGTAGCAATTCATAGTTTTTTCATTGAGTTCCATTTTGGGTAGTATTAATGTTTGTATACCTGTTGTTGTTTTTGTTATACAGATTCACTTACACACACACACACACACACCCTTCCTTTTTCAAATTTTCTACATAAAGGATTTGTGTTGCACTTGTTTTGAATGTCTCTTTAAAAGCAACTTTGAACTCATGTTTTTTTGTTTTTTTTTTTTTTGAGACAGAGCTTCAAGCTGCTACCCTGGGTAGAGTGCCGTGGCATCACAGCTCACAGCAACCTCCAACTCCTGGGCTCAAGCGAGTCTCCTGCCTCCGCCTCCCAAGTAGCTGGGACCACAGGCGCCTGCCACAACACCCGGCTATTTTTTGATTGCAGCCGTCATTGTTGTTTGGCGGGTCCAGGCTGGGGATTCGAACCCGCCACCTTAGGTGTACGTGGCTGGCGCCTTAGCTGGTTGAGCTATAGGCACCGAGCCTGAACTCATGTTTTTTAACCTGCTCTGAGAAGTTACTAATAGGTCCTCATTCAAATACATTGTGAAGATTTATCTGCTAAAACTCAACTCTTTTATTTCATTTTATGTGTTATACCAATAAATAGATAAAATTTCTAAAATTTGACACAACATTTATGCCATATTTTGTCTCCATTCTAGAATTACCTTCCCCCACACAGGACGAGAACATTGGAGTTATTTTATTTGCCTTCTCCTTGTTCTCAAATGCTCTAAATCTTCTGATCTCTAGAAACTTCCTTGTTGTTGAGGTCTTCTGATATTTCCTTTTAAGGTTGCTTTTCAGTTTCAATTTGTTACTATAATAAAGATAGTTTTATATCATTTATTTTAAAATAAAATTTAAAACAAAGTTATCCAATAGTTTATCTGTATACCATTATTTCTTACATTTTTGCACCCCATTATCTGAGTTTTAGGTTTCTTTCTTTTTTTTTTTAAGTGTGCTATAGTATATCCTCTAGAAACCTTATGCATTCAGTTTATCCTCTACAATTTTACCCTGAGAACTTTCACTTTGTTTCTCTACTGTTCTATTTCATCTGCTGTTAACAATGAATTCTCTGATGACAATCAGACAATCAGATTTTAAAATCCATCTATTAAATCCCATGGAAAGGAGGTAGGAGTGCATTTTTAATACTTAAGACTCTGAAGTTTGCTCCATTATATGGCTAGAGATGAATCTCTTTAATTTGTTTAATGTTTACCATTATTCTTTTATTTTTTAAGTTCAATATACAAATACCCATTGAATACCATTAATAATTACAGAATTAAAGTTAACAACAACACAAAAAAATGAAATATATAGAAATAATTCTTCCGAACTCTATAGTATTTCTACATGGAAAACTTATAGTTTTACTGAAAATTTTAAAAGACACATGTCTGTATATATTGCAAAATTGTTATTAACAACTTTTTCTATTTGTTTAGGTATTCCTTCTATTCCAACTTGAGGTATTGTTTTTGTAGGGATATCAGTATAACACATAGCAGATTCAGTTTGCTCTTGGGGTTCAGAAGGATTGTAGCAAACCGCAGGCCCACTGAGGGGAGGCACACATATCTGATACTAGGTGTTATTATACATGCAAGGACCTTCAGGCTTTCCTGTATATTTATAATAAGGCGAATGTCTTTTAAAGTCAGTATATTTAGTGCTTGGTAGAGCCTCTTGATTTAAATATGTTGGCTTCACTCAGGTTGTAAAAAGCTTTATTATTATAATTATTTAATATTTCCCTCCCTCCTTCATTTTGATTACATGAAGTACCTTCTCTTCAGTAAATAATGGTTCCTCTTTATTATTCTGTGTTTTTACGTTTTCTTTCATTTTTCTCATCGGAGCTCACTATGTCAGTTTACTAACTTGTTTTTAGACTCATTCTCCATGGATTCCTTTGGATCTTCAAAACCAGACTGTGACCTGCTTCATGGTCTGAATGCAGCCTCCTTCCAGCAGGGGTGGATATTTCAGGAGCCAGCCCCTCCCACAGAGCCACACCCTGCTGTCAATAACTCCATCATTCTTTGCACTACTAAACCCTATATTGGAATTTTTGTGATTTCATTAACCTGCTTTCCTATAAGAACAAGAAGCACTGGCAGAGTTAAAAAAAGAAACTGAGATAATCATCTTCCCATTTCTTGAGTCATATCTCCTATTATATCTTTCATCCTATTCAATAGTGACCCTCTAATAATGCAAGATAGTTGTATGAAATTTTCAGAAAAGTGCAGAAGGGGAGTATATGAAAACAAAGTTTTATGAAATTGCAGATGTAAGTGACAGAAAATGATAGAAATTAGAAAGAATATTCTATTGTACTTGAGCTAAATGCTGTGATAGGCCCTAAAGAACAAAGCAGCATAATGGTATTTCATTTCCATTTAACATTAGGGACATAATACAAGTCAAGGCACTTTTGTGTTTAATACTTTCTTTTAGGGATAGGTGAATTGAAGATTTAGGAAAAAAGTCACAAATAAATCATTCTTATTAGAGGTGCATGATTGACTCTCCAAAGAAGTGCCATATAAATTTACTACCATTATTATTACAAAAACTTCACAAAATAACTTCCCAATTGAGCTGATGTAAATTAAGAAAGTAGATGTGGAAAAACACTGATATGCAGGGTGGCACCTGTGGCTCAAAGGAGTAGGGCGCTGGCCCCATATGCTGGAGGTGGAGGGTTCAAACCCAGCCCCCGGCCAAAAACCAAAAAAAAAAAAAAAAAATGAAGAAATAAAATAACAGTATTATTGCAAAGCCTAGATGTTATGAAGCTCTTTTCCATTAACAATAGTATAACCAAAACACTTCGATTGTCATACTCTGAGTACTACAGGTGGGTGAAAAGGAGAATGGTCATTCTTCCCAAGGAGATTAGGTTCTACAGACAAAGACACACATTATTTAAATAATCACAAAAAAATGAGTAGAGTGTTATTAAAGAAAGGAGCAGCTCATATAATGCTTTTTAACTAAAGAGCTTGAATAGATAGGAGTGCCATAGCAAGATTCCCTGCAGAAAAGATATTTGATCAGTATTGAGGGAATGAATAATATATAAGTAGAACAAGGAGAAATCACTCAGAACTCTCATAGCTAAGCGCAGCATGTGCAAGGACCCTGTGGAGGGGAAAATGAAAGAAAACCTTTAAAACTGGAAATCACTGAGAAAGTGGCACAAAGGGAGAATGGCAGCTAGGCAAGGGTTCTCCAATTTAAGCATTTGATTTTTTTTGCAAGAAAAATGAGAAAGCAATAAAGTAATTTTAGTTAGTTGGTGGAGGGTGTCGTAGTGTCAGAAATGTGTTCTGAGACTAGTGCACCAGTTACAGTTTTAAAAACAGATTAAAAACAAACCAGAGTGGATATTAGGAGACTCAATCAGGGTCCATAGCTGCAGTAGTACAGATGAGAGAGAATAGTAGCTTAAAGTAAGGGGATAGCAGCAGGACAGTAGATAAATGGGAAATGTAGTACTGAAGATGTAAATTTTCAGAAATTGATGATAGAGTTACCATGTGAGCAGAGAAAAGCCAGTATTATGTTGATTCCTCACTGTGGATTTATGAAGTGGTAAAACTCATCAAGGGAGACAATGTTAGATTAAAAATGACCAATGCTGCTTGATTATTATTTAGTTTAAGTGAGAGGTATTTGTAAGATCAGGAGTTTAGTCACAGACCTGTCAAATTCAAGCCAAGATTGAAGCATCCAAGAGGAATGGAGTTTTGCAGAAGCAACTGGATGTACAGATCTGGGTCTGAGAGGGGAGATCTGATCTGCTTATACTCAGTGATGAGTCATCATTAAATGGATGATAAATGAGAACACAGAGAAATGAAATTTATTCAGCTGAGACAACAGAGCAAGAGGAAAGAGAGATCCATAAAAACTCCATTTATTATCTGGATCAATAATAATGACTCTTTTGGGACTGAGATGGTTTCCTCTAAGAAACAGAGGAAAAAATAGGAAAATCATGTGGTCACGGATGCTAGTGGAAAAGAGCATTTTGTAAAGAAGGTGTGTTCAGTATAATCCAATGCAACCAAGGGACAAAAATCAGAAGATTAAGAAAGATACTTTAGACATAGAGACACAGAGGCTATTGGCGTCTTTGGCATGAGACGTATCCATAAAATAATCAACGGTATTTAGTAAAAATTTGAGTAGAGTGTCTCAATGAATACTCAAAACAAACTTTATTTATAGTAAAAATTCTCTCCTCCCATGTTATTGCTGCAGAACACAGATTCTAAGTAGTTATATCTTACTCAGGTTTTCTTATTTTGTGTCTGAGTCAGTTTCTGAACGCAAAGTCTTTCATTCAATACATTTCATATACCAACTTTCTACACAAGCAATAGTGACTGATTAGAAAATTTTGGGGAAAAAAACACAATAGAGAAACTACCCCTATTCCTACCTTGTCTGTGGGTCATTTACAGAGAGTACATGACGTTCACTAATTTCCTCTTGCCTTCTCCTTGTACCTTTTATACCGTCTCTCCATCTGGTTTGCTTCTAAATATAACCAAGTTTTATCAGTTCTCAGCTGGTAATTTGACTAAGAGAAATAAACTCCTTTAGCCTGGAGCCTCCACATTTCCCGAAGAAGGAATTTTTCTTTTTTCTTCAAAAAAATAAAATAAAATCTTGAAAAGAACAGCAAATGAGAAACTTGCTTATTAGAGAAATTCATAGTAACAAACTCTAAATGGAAACAAGGTAACAACCTTTTAAGAGGAAAATGCAGTTACCTGGATAACACACTCACAAAGAATATAGATAACAACTGAGAAATGGAAATTTCTAGGGATAACGTGCAAATATTTACAACAATGGAACAAATATGTGTTATGGAGACAACTATATACATTTTAATGATGAGTAACATTTTTCTAGCAATTTACAATGACTGTTCATGTTGTCTAATTTACCTTCGTAACACATTTACATAGTGGGTATTATAATTGTATCTTTATTTTGCTAGTAAAGAAATTGTATTTGGCAATATGAACACACACACACACTTCCAGCTTTCTAGATTAGGGCACAGTTGTACATTGTTTGTGGACCTGGTTTGGCACTTTATTGGTCACTGTTTTAGTGAATAGTCAACAATCCACCTGAGAGGTATAAATTCTAATCCCAATTTTCATAAGAGGAAATTGAGGTTCAAAGACATTAAATAATCCTTCCTTGCTTGTTAATACTGTAATATTTATATCCTGCCAGAACTTAGAAGATTCTGCCAGTGAACTCTGTTTACCAGGTCCTCTCCCTCACTCACATATCAGCTCCTTCCTCCTTCACAGAGAGGAATGAAGTCCTAGGTGACGCTAGATCTATCTTAGCTTTTCAAATTTCTCTCAGTGCTACGGTGTAACATCATTTCTTCAGATTCTGATTTTGCTGAAAACAGCAAATCCTGATGAAAAAGTGTAGCATTTATCCATAAGAAAGTGTATCCCTATCTGACTTCCAATTATTAATTTCAATGTAAAATGTTCACCTCAGTTACAAAGTATTTGTCTTATCATATAGTGATTTGTACTTAGTATCACTCTAGAAAAACAAAGCATATGCTGGGTGTGAATATTTTTATACAGTATGCTATGTGCATTTTGTATTCATCTTAAAATGAACAATTAATTTAAGAGAAATTGTCTTTTTTTTCCCTCAAATTGATTCAATTGTAAACAATGGAGTTAAATACTCAGAGCAGAATTACTTAATCTATGTAGTGCTTTACTTGAAGGAATTGAGAAGTACATTTTATATTTGCAGAAGATTCCAAAGGCTGGTGAAGTGCTAGTATTTCTCAGGAAATAACATAATTAAAATAAGTTGTTGAAAATCTAAGTTCCTGAAGAATAATTTAAGTCAATAAGTATTAAAGTTAAATGGAAATAGTTGATAAAAAGAGAAAGATTTTTCTAGCTGTTGCAGAAGGTTGTATGCAATGATCCCCACTTGTCTCCGCCTCACGGTACTCACACCTTTGTGTAATCTCCTCCCATTTTTTTGTGGTTGGCCTTGACTTGCTTCTACCCAACAGAATACAGCAGTGGTGTCAGGCTGACCTTTAATGATTATGCTTCATAAGCTGTTGACCATTGTCCATTAGAGACTCTCTTACTGCTGCCCATGATGAAGTGAGCAGGCATGTTGAGCAGGTCTGTGGATGAGGCAGTGAGAGTGGCCTGATTAACCACCAGTCAGAACCTGAGAGCCGCCTCTGGCTGACAGCCAGCCAAGAGCTGAGACCTCAGTTGGAAAGTACACGAGGCACTGAATTCTACAACCACCATCTCCGCTTAGAAGCAGGTGGTCCCTGGAATGAATAGTCGCCATGCCTGTAACCTTGACTTGCTGCTGTCAGATATTCCCTTTCAAAGCAGGGAACACATCGAAGCCATTCCCAGACTCCTGACCCAAAGAAAGTATACAAAATGGGAAACACGTATTGTTTTAAGTTTGTGGTGATGTAACACATTAGTAGATAGCCAGTAGTAATAGATAATAAACAAGGAGTATGTAGAAGATAACATTTTAAAGACAGGATGGAAGGAAACATCAACTCCTTGGGAGTTCCTCTCTGGCCAGCAGGCCTCAGCAGTCGGTGGATTTTATCTCCTCTGCGTCAGGATTTACAGTTCAGGAACTCACAGATACTTCATTGGCAGAGGGCATTCAAATCGTCAGTCTGGTGTTTGATTAAGTCTGGAAATTTGCAGTAATTATCAATATACTATATTTAGGATTAGACCTGGTTGCATATACAAAACATACCAACTAATTTGGCTAAAACACCCAAGGCTTATTTTTTCACATAAAAACAAATCCAGATATATACAATTCCTAAATGGTTTCTGGGATTTTTTTTTTTCGGTAGTTGCCACTTAAAACATTCCTTAACAAACATAACTTTTTAAGTTCATGGTAGCAAGAGGTAGAAATAAAATGAAGGAGGAATTAGCAGAATTCATAGACAAGACTTTTTCTTATATTTACTATCAGAACACTTTGTTCCATAGCTATAAGTAGCTTCCAGAAAGCCACAGGAATCTAATCGCTTAATAGAGCTCATTTTTATTTTAGATACAGTACCTGTATTATAATTTTATAGCTAAGAAGGAAAAGGAGGTTGCATTCAGGGAACTAATTAGTGGCCTTGACCACATTATTTAATTTCTAATATTATTAACTCTTGAACAATGCTTTGAAATTTAGGTATAAAATTAGGCTACCTGGATAAAATTGTTCTTGACTTATATTTATAGTTCTTGAACCCTAGCATGAATTAATAATAAAGCAAGATAAGTAGTAAGTGACAACATCAAATTTATGATAATTGCAGTATAATAATTCAAACTGGACCAAACTTATGCTTTTAAGCTGCCAGATATGCAAAAATGCTATTATAATGCCAAATAAAATCAATACCAACTACTCAAGATTTATAGATCAGCCCCAAATAACTTGGTCTGAGAAAAATTAGGTTACACTTTAACAGTATAAGCATGGCTCTGTGTGTCATGTTTTAAATAAATCGTCATTAATAATTGAGTATATTTCCTCACCACCCTTCCCACTTTTGAACTTACTAACTTCTGTACATTCAACCAAAGTAGGACAGCAATAACAAAGATAGGGAGAAAAAGTGAACAATTTGCTGATAAAAATATATGTGATTGTTTTTCCAGGATACGAAACATATTAAAAAAGAAAAATTTTAGGTGAAGTCCTTCTTATCATTGTGTCTCATCCCCAAGAGGTATGTCACACTCTATGACCCCACTCCCCCTCCTTCTTTCCCCCTCCCTACTCCCCTCTTCCCTCACCCTCCACCCTGTACTAGGTCATCAATTGTCCTCATATCAGATTTCAGTATATAGGATTCTCGCTTCTCCATTCTTGTGATGCTTTGCTAAGAATAATGTGCTCCACTCCCATTCAGTTTAATAAAACAGATGTAAAGTTACTGAATAAATGAACTTTCACTGAATCTTGTTTTAATCTCTAAAAGATATTCTATCATATTCTATTATTGATTGGGTTGTCCATAGTCTTAAAATGCAAATAGTTTTATAGAGAGCTATTCTACTTAAAAATATTTACTTTTTTGGGTCAAAAAGTATAGCATATTTATTGGTATAGCATATACATAGCATAAAGTATCAATAAGGCAGCTATTCAACTATAGAAAATTCATATGTGCTTTATGATATGGCAATATTATAAACATTATTCGGACTTTTAAAAATGAGACAAAAATAATGAGTTACATTTTGCTTAACATTTAGGTATTATTAGTTCAAGAAATAGTTATCAAGTGCTTCTGCTAAACGGTATCTTTAGGAAAATCACTTATAACAAGTAATGGAACTTAAAACACTCTGTCTAACACTTTCATATAACAATCTGTAAATGGAGAAGTCCAAAGATGAAAAATGTTAGTTACAGTATAAAAAAGTTTAGCAGAGGAACCTAATTTGAAGCTAAGTAATATTTCAACTGAGACCTGAAGAAATAACGATCTGATAGGTGAAGTTTAGAAGGGACAGTATTCCAGACTAAGAAACAACATGTGGAGAGGACTAAGTCCTGTCAGCCCTGGTTACAAAGAGTGTAAGCCCTATCATCCCAGGTCTGTAAAATTATGCATGTAAACGTCTAAAAGAAAAATAAAACCCTGAGTAAGAAGCTTATTAACTTGCTTTTTTTTGGACTAAATTTATCTTCAGTTTACATATATAGGCATTTCTATGAATCTCTATTATTTGAGTAACAAGAAAAGGAACTTTTGAGGGGGGTTGAGTAGAAAAAATATTTAATATTAACATGGATTAGATGCAGCCCCTTTATGTTCTCATGGTGTTACGCTTCCTTCTAGAATAACATCCACCAACTATTTTAAGATGAACGTCTTGAGCATCTGGGATCAAGAGGAGAAGGTCAGGTGCTGAGAACAGAAGCCATTTACTCACCTCTGGGCCTGCCATTCTGTAAGTTTCACAATCCGTGTTTCTACTTGTCCCTGAGGTCATATTTCCAAGATTTAACTGTAGGTCTACCATTTACTAGCTAGATGTCTTAAGAAAATGATAACATCTCTACAAGGCCAAATTTTGCCCCATACGAAAAGAATAACAATAGGAATAACAATAAATTTCTGGTGCACATATGTCATGAGAATTAAGTGAGATGAGACACATAAAGTGCTTAGAAGAATTATTAATACATATTAAATAGTCCATAAATATATTCAACATCACGATCATCACTATTATTCTAAGCCACTATGACTTTATGGTGATCATGCTGTGAAATCTCTGCAGTCATTTTCTAAGATGAGCACATACTCCTCACTGAGGAACGTCAGCGAGAACACGTTAGAAGCATCCTGGAATCCTACAGCATAGAGAAGATGCAGCAAGAGAAGAGGAGGTAATAAAGAAGAGTAATAAGAATTTGTGTCCAGAAGGGAAAAAAAAAGAACATTTTCTGCCCCCACTTCTAGGCTCATAGCCTTAGGTTCACTTATTTTTAGATTATAAATGCCATACATGTTAAATTTGAAAAATGTTAAAAGCCCTTTAAGGGTATAAAGAAGAAAATTTAAATTTTCTGTTTATTTCAGTCAAGTTTCTAGTGATATTTTACTATACCATCTTTCAATTTCTTGCTGCAAAAGAGTGAGAGCATAAGTGAGAGAGAGATGAGGAGAAGTTTGGTGAAAAGTTATAGACTGTCAATCTCTCCTGAATCCCTATCCATAACTGGAAAGTTCAGAACAATACTGAATACTGTACAGGAATTAATTATTAATTATAGAAGCTATAAAGTCATAGTAGAAATTTTCACCATCAGAAAGCATAATTAACAAGAAAAAGTTTCTGCAGAAAGCAAAAATATGAAAAATCATGTTTTGATAATTTAAAAAATATATATAAATTGGCTATTAAGTGAGAAAGGTATATTTTAATGAAGTATTTCCATATTAACAGTCTGCTAATACTGGTGATTGGTAAACAACCATCAAACATTTGTTGAGTGAAAGTGGGAGTCAATGATTAGAGTGTAAATTGCAGTCATTTTTTTTTTTTAATTGACAATGTCTTTCAAAACTTAACATTTTTCAGATCCTTGCACTCAGGAATTCACTATTTCTGCTACATTGCAATTTAGGACTAGTGTTCACACACATACAGAAAATCACATCTCTCAAAAAATTCACAAATCAATGAATTAATTATAAGTGAACAGGTTTAAGTAACAACTGACTGGGTCAAGAAATAAAACCTTATAAACACCCCAGAGAATCCCCTTTGATGTATGTTTCAGTCACACCCTAGTCTCTCATCACAATTGTAAACACCAACCCAACCTCTAAGATTTGATTTCAAATGGCTACAGTGTTAACAAGTTCTAAGGCTTAAATTTAAATCTAGCTTTGTCTGTTTCTGAAATCCACCTTATTTTCATGATGTCATTCTCCCTTACATATGTGGGGGGCACTGTAAGGTGTAAAACTGTATCACAACAGAATATATGAAACATATTTGACATTATAAATAGTTTTTTGGCATTTGGAATTGGATTTTATGTAACCTTCAGTGTGTGATTACATGGACCACAATTCAATACATACTAAGCTTCGGTTGATCAGGCATGAGTTCTGAGGCCGTAGGTAAAATGGCAAAGCAGGAAGGCAGGACATCGCCCTCATCAGAAACTTTTTTACAGGGTAGAGAAAGAAAATGAACAGAGAGTAAATAAATAAAGAAGTAAGTTCAGTTTGTGCCCAAGTTTCTAAAGGAAGGAAGCCCAGTGATGGGATGAAAGTGATGAAGTGGAGGTCAGGTTGGTAACTAAGGGAGCAAACGTGCTAGGTCAGGGAAAGCTCTGTGTTTTTGCTAAAATAGAAAATGGAACTGGCAGCAGGAGCCCAGTGAGCAAAAAGGGAGATGCTGCAAGTGGCTTTGAAGAGATAAGTGGGAAGTGGCCATGCAAAGATTGGGGAGATCTGGGGAGATGTCTGGGCTTCACCGGATGGTTCCCTCAAGCCACGTCTGCTTTGATCTTCGTCTGCTCCAGTCTTCATCTGCTATCAGGTCACTCTCACTGGGGTGTGAAGAATGTGCTGAAGTAGCATGAGAATGGGAGCAAGAAGCCCAATGAGGAGGACGTCACAGTGACCTAGGCAGGAAATGTGGCTGGGACTTGGCAATGTAGCCCTGAGGTGGAAGGTTCAATATTGAAGATGGGTCTAGCTGCCCGGGTGCTGGACTGGGAGGAACTAAAGGTGCTTTCAGGGGTCTGAGCTAGAGCATCTGGACGAATCCCTCCCTGGAACAACATTGTCACCTAGGTAAGAAGTTTACCTGGTTCATGAGAAATGTTACAACATTTGTGACATTTCCAATGTTACAACTGGATAAAGGCTCCAGTTTTCAAATAATTTGCTCTTTACAAATCACACAAAGTCACTGTAGTTTTCTCATTGACACCACTGTTGTCATTCATGTCAATCCTGGTGTGCTCTCTTAAATCATAGAGTTCATACACAGCACAGAGCCTGCCTCACACCTGTGAATGTCACCCAACGTGTGTGGTGGGTCGTGGTGATGAGTGGCTGTGTGGAAAGCAGTGGGAGAGACAGAGATATGCTGAGGAATGGGGACTGTTTGGGGGCAAGGCAGGGCTGCTAGAGGACAGCTGGCCTAGAGGAATCAAGCAAAGTGATGTCAGAGGTTTGGAAATATGGGGCCTGCTTTAAACACAGACTTACTGGATGAGGGTATGTATTCTCCTGATTTGAAATTTATTTTGCAGTGAGTAAAAAGCACAATTTAGTTTCATCATAGTATTCTGACTAATGTTTGAGATCTTAAGTTATGGCTTAGAATAGTAACTATTGGTTGATCACAGCTTCTATTTGTACAGGAACTGAGGATTGAGATTACAGACACCCCTTTGGGATTATTTCCTTTTCTGATTTCTCACAATATTGCCCTTTTCAAAGATCATGAAAATAGCATAAACTAAAGAAGACCTTAAGGACACTAGTATCCAAGATGGTTAATATTTAAGGTATTAATGAAATTGAAACAAAAATGGAGGTAGTGGATCAAACTTCTCAGTGGTACTCAGGTCTCACCCCAAATAGCAGCATTTGCCAGGAAAAATTCAAATGAATGACTTCCTGGGAGATGATCTACCAATAAATAAATTCAATTTAACTTAAAAATGATACGCCTGAAAAACAGTTCAGCCCATCTTTTTTTATAGATACGAAGATACAATAAGATCCCTTTTCACAAAGTAAGACATTAAATTAATTCTATGGCAAGCCAACGGCAACAGCTGGGCATTTAGCTTTCTTTACCTGCTTTCTCAAGAGATCAAAATTATTGTTTAACTTTATTAATTTAGAAAAACAATATCAGTTTTTCTCAAAAATAACTCGTCCCAGTGTCAAACTGACCAGTTAATTCATTGAAAGCATTCACCTCTTCTGGGCCTGAGAAAGCCACCAGTGTTATTTATACACCAACCAGATTTAGCCAAAAATAGCATCTCACATAACGGGCACGCCTTTGTCCTCCCTCTTCTTTTGATCCCAGTGGTACTGTTACAAATAACATAAACATAAGCAACCTGTGACTGGATGACAGATACAACTGTCATGAAGAAACCTGAGCATCCTAAAAGGCAGATAAAAGTCCTTTGAAAATGACTGTCAAAAAAAAAAAGGGAGATGTGCTGCAGTTTCTGAAGAATGTTGATTTTCCTCTGAGCGTCTTAAGGTTCGGCCGCTTTCATATGCTGTGACAGAGAATGGCTGGTAGTTATTCCGAAGCTCCCAGTGCTGGAGCTAAAAGCCAATTTAATTAGCATTTTTATCCAGCTACTTGTACCAGGATTATTCTGGAACAAGACTTTGAAATAGCAGTGAATTCTAGAAATTTCAAAAGAAACGCTTCTTTTAAGCTTTTTCATTTTTATCTTCTCAATGTATATTTTATATTCTACATAGTCATTTATTCAAAAGAAAAAAAAATTACAGAAGGCCAAGTAAAGTAAAACTATCCGTAAAAATCTAGAATCACATTAGGCACATTTTGGGTGAATGTCCAGGAATGGCCTAACACAGAAACAGAGAAGACTCTGGCCTGACAAACAGCCTACAGCTTCTAAGAGGGACCCTTACAGGGGTCCTCAAACTTTTTAAACAGGGGGCCAGTTCACTGTCCCTCAGACCGTTGGAGGGTCAGACTGCAGGCCCTGGGACAAGTTGGCTGCTAAGCAGGACAGGCAGTGGCGGCAAAAACACCCAGTGGGCTGGATAAATGTCCTAGGTGGGCAGCATGTGGCCCGCGGGCCATAGTTTGAGGACGCCTGCTAGCAGGCTGGACAAGACGTCACTTTCTAATAGTTTCTTATCCATCTAACTCCAATTCCATGTTTTGTTACCATAATCATCATAGGGTATTTTTTCTTAGAGTTCTTTTTAAATAAAACCATTTCTGCTCTGCTTTCTCAACTAATATCCCCTGTCAATTTCACTTCCTCCTTTGGACCAGCTATCATTTCCGTACTGATGACTGGTAACATGCAGCTCGAGGGTTAGGGTTTCACACACATTGTCGATTCCATACATCCAATTGCCTAAAAGACTTAGACATCAAAGTTTACGAAAACTCAGTGAGAACTATGCTGCACTCATTTCCCCAAACTCAATTCCTTTATCACCTACCTCATTCAGGCAGATCATCAGTGTTTCCCAACCTAAGCCAGGTACAGAATAGCCTTCTTTCTTTCTTTCTTTCTTTCTTTCTTTCTTTCTTTCTTTAATACACAAAAATGTCTCTTTCCCACTGCAATGGACTGAATGTTTATGTCACCCTCCTCAAGTTCACAGATTGGAATTCTAATACCAAAGATGATCAGATTAGAAGGTAGTGCTTTGGGGAGGTGATTATGTAATTATGGTGGAGACCTCATGAATGAGGTTAGTGCCCTTATAAAAGGGACCCCAGAGAGGTTCTTTACTGCCTTGCCATATGAAATTATATAGTACAATGAGAAAACAGATTCTTATCAAAACCTGAATGTTCTGGTGTCTTGAATGGGACTTTCCAGCCTTTACAACTGTGAGAAATAAATTCTATTGTTTATAAGCCACTTGGTCTATAGCATTTTCTTATACAAGCCCAAAGTGACGAAGACATCCCTCTTCTAGGAAATGTATCTATTTCACTTTTGGAAGGCACCTCTTCCCTTCCAGACTTCAGCCATGAGGTTCGACCACAGCATCTCTCCAACAATGTAAGTTGGGGTAGGGAGGGAGGGTAGAGGTTAGGGTCCCTCAGGTGACCGCCTAGTGGTTCTATACTCAGCCCTCGAGTATGCAGAGAATGTTCCACATTCTTTTCAAATCATTCCTAGGAAATCAATTTGATGACTACTTGGTACAGAAACCAGAAGGGATAATCTATCCAATCAGTGACAAGAGACATGGACCATGAAGTCAAGATTCAGAAAATAACAAAATAATATATAGTCTGACCAAGTCTGACTTCAGGATACAGCCTTAAAAGGTTAATTGCACAAATATGGAAAAAATAATCTAGCTTAACATAAATCTTGAGTATTGCTTACAGCTTAAAAACGAATATGTATATATGTAAATATATATACATAGCAGAGTGTGCATATCAAGAGTGCTAAGGGTCCCATTAAGTTATGAATTAAATATTCACTCTGGAAACCTCCTGCTGTAACACTGTCCTTTTTAAGAAGGCCTACAAATGCACAAGATCCAAAAGAAAACGATTTGAGCACTAGGAGATTAGAAAGAGGCCACCCTAGACACTGGTTGATATAATTGGGCATGCTTATTCTGTAACCCAAGGATAATTTGGAAAAGGCCTATCAGATATATATATATATATATATATGATATATCTATCTATCTATCTATATATATATATATATAGAGAGAGAGAGAGGGCAAGAGCAGAAGTGGTATTACAGGATGACCCATTTGCTTCATTACAAGCAATATTTCTTTTGAAAAACAAAATAGGCTTTTTTGTAATGAATAAATATTCTGAAGTCTAAGGCTGACAATCTTATGTCAGGAATACTACAGACATGGGTTTTGAAATACCCTTCTTTCTAAGCTCTCTTTCAATTCTTAAGGTTTTATAAAGCATGAGCAAGAGACTTTCTAATCTTCTCCATAATTTTACTCTTAATTAATGCAGAGAGCTACAATGGCCATTATTCGGATCTATAATTAGCCCAATCATTTCATTAGTTTTATTATCCTGTGAAAATGTTTATATAGCAGAAATTGGGCAGGACGTTATATTTGTGCCTAACAGAGATGATCATCTTGATATCTATAAAACCGCCACAGAATTTGATACAGTGGGGAGGGAATACAGAAAGGGCACTACGCCCCAGCCATGGGTCTCTTCATCCCTGCTCCCCTCTCCACATGTTCAGTGCTATAAGGGTAGGCTGAGGACTTCACAACTCCACCTCTAAAAATATTCTCACTCATCGACTAAAAAAGAAGAAAAAAAATGCTTAAAATTCTGTGATCTGCCAGGCACTGCTAAAATTATAAAGAGCAGCAAGTTCTGTATTACGTTTCTTCGGTCTTTACAGCAAGGACATATTTTAAAATCTTGCTGCCTCTTACCCTTCCGTTTGCTGCAAAATGTCACTGGTGTTGATAAGGCCAGCTGCTGCTTGCAAAATTGCTTCTCCCTTCGCACTTAAGAACAACAGTGTAGAAGGTTATCTCGTCTAAACCATTTCATGGGCAATAAGGTTATAAAAGCAATACAACTTTTAATAAATTTTAAATATTTATATGGTATAGAGATTTTTAAAAGCTATTCATAGTGAGTCTCTCTAGCTACGTGACATTACATAAGTATCTAGAGATGGAATCTATAACTTGAGGAAGCTAGGAGATTTTTGCTGTTTTCATTAATGTCTAGCAAAAATCTATACAAATACAACAAGATGGTACTATTTAGTGGGTTTTTTTTTTAATTTCTAGAGCCATATCTTTTTAAAACATACATATGCACACACGATGTCTTAATTTTTTTTTTTTTTTGGCTGCTGTTGTTCATTAGTATGTTTTCTTCTTTTTAATTGCTTCAGGTTCATTGAGGGTAAGTTACATTGTTTGCATTTCTTTGGTAAAGTCCCTCTTATAACTGTAGGCGCGCCATGCACCCTAACATGGTGCCCATTAAGTGGGAACACACCCATCCTCCTGCTCCCTTGTTCTCCCACCCCCCACCTTGAGTTGATTTGAGTTTTCCTCGTATGTGGGCCTGTATTAGATCATCTACTGGCTTCATACTGGGTAAGAGGTATGAATAGAACCTTCTCTGATGAAGATAGACGATGGCTAACGAACATTTAATTTGCTTTCTTTTATGAATTAAACTATTGCTGTGTTCAGTTCTAATTCTCATTTTTTTAAAACATGTATGTTATGTAAATATACTGAAATGCAAACAAACAGAGGCTGTTGAGAGCTTTCTATAACAAAAGAGTCAACCCCATCACTTTCTTCTGACAAATATTCAAGGAAGGTAGGCTGGAGGAAAGATTTGTTAAAAAAAAGGGGGGGGAGGCAAGGTATCCCTAATGGGAGTTATTGGCTGGGAGAAGCTGAGATCAGGCTAGTTTGAAATGGAGCATCCTGTATGATTGGTTTAGAGAACATATTTGGCTTTCAGTGGTCTACCCTAAGTCAGAAGCCAGGAGGAAAAATAGGACATCTTGTAATCATACCAAATGCTAACCATTTCGTATATTCAGCCTTTCAATATTATATTTCAAATAAACAGTTTTAGTCAAGAAAACCTTTGCATACTAGATATCGTAAAAATATCTCTCCATAAAGTACAGTTGGGAGACAATTCTCCTTGGGTCTCTCATAGTTTTCCACACTTTGCAAGCAGAAGCACTGTTATCTTTTGTTCTAGATTATATTTCAAGGATTTTTACAAAAGGAACAGCCTTGGAAGATGGAGATAGTGGCTGTTGCTTAAAAAGAGTACAGATGTGTTTACTGCCCAGCATAAAAAAATGGCAAAGTTTCTCTCCCAGGAGGAGTTTGGGCAGGTTTCCTTTACAAAATATTTGAGTAGCCTAAGCTTAAGTTTATTCAGCTGCAATAAAAACCACTTTGTACACAACCTTCACCTGGCATTTCCTTGACTTGGAGTCAGAGGAAACCGAAGCAACAGAGAGCACACGCCATGCTGGGTTGTGAGAAGTGAGGTCCTTTGTCTCCAGTCCAGGAGCGTCATGTTTTCCAACAGATGTGCAGAAGTGTGACAGGATAATTTGGTGGGTTACAAGTAAGGTACAATTTCAGATTTTTTAGCTATTAACACATGCAAAATATCGATGACTAATCGATTAAGTAAGTGAATATTCTCTGTTACTCTCTGATTTAGGAATAGAACCAGGATTACAAGAATGGTGCACAAAAAAAGTATGTAGTAAAAGGCACCTTGGAAAAAGTCTCGTATAAATTAGTTCAGATTCTTTTAAGTACACGGAAAGTAATTGAGTGCGTAGGGACAGGTGAGGCTAATAAAATAAGGCTTCTGATTGGCTTTGTCAAGATACAAAGCTACTGTTCCCCAGGTGTTTCATATTTAACTAAGGGCAATCAGCAAAACTGTGCAAGAATGAGAAAGATTTCAGAAAGTTCTCAGATTTCATTTATGTTTAATACTTTACACTCCATCTTTCTCCAAATCTCATAAAAATAATCGCAGCAAAGGTAGCACACATCCCTATGATAAAGTATCAGTGCATCTGGCAGAACTGTCATTTACTTATTAACGGCCAACATTTCTATCTTAGTGAAAATCGATCTAGCTAGAACAATTCCATTTGCGTAAAAGACAGCTAAATAATTATTCGTAGATTGAAAAAAAAACAGCTGTTATCAGTAAAGTAAGCTATTTTTTAAGTATCTGCAACATGGTCTGAGCATGCATGATGGCAAAACGCTTGGCAGAGTCCTATGATGGGTCATAATGAGTCTGTCTGCACATCAGGTGGAGATTATTATTTATTTTTGAGGGCATATATTAATCTGAGATTCTTTTAAGAAATCATTTTAAATTATTCACAATAAGATGTATTACTGCATATTTCACATAGTGTTGGAAGAATGACCCATGCCTGGAACCTTTAATAGAATATTTAGCTTCAAGAGTTTACCGTGTGATGGTGAACTGCGGAAGCAAGGGTTTTGCTGAACCTGCCAGAGCCCTGCATTTTCTTTTTAAAAACTGAGGCCAATATATTTTAAACTTAAAAGCAAGCTAGTCTGCAATAAAAACTAAACATATAAGGAATGAAAAAATTACCTTAAAGGTGGTCATTGCCTACCATTTTTTCTTCTTTAGAGAGTGAAATAAATTATCCGTGCAATAGAATTCATAATGTTCATCTTCAGGAAATGAGGACCATTTCAGACACTTTAAACCTCCTGAAAGCAGAGTGGACAGGAGGCCCATTATATATGCAAAAGGAAGCTTTGAAAAAGTAGCAGGACCCAAATATCTTGTGTATCAAGGAACACATGATTCTCACCCCCAAATTCCATTCATGTTCATCTTCCAATGCATGCATGAGTTAGGAACTACTGTTATAACATTGCTGATAAAGCTTAAATGGGGTCTAGAATTGTAAATTAAAAATTTAATTCCTATTTGTTCAGAAGATAATTGTGATGGCTAACTCTAAACAGTTATTTCATCATGAAGACTTTTAGTATGAATTAGAATAAGGAACACAGGTCTAATAATTTGATGAAATATAGTATAACTTCTGTAAGTTGACCACCCAAAAGACTAAAACAAACTGGTCAACCTCTAGAGATGGTCAACATAAGGAACTTCCATTGGGTACATGTGATGGATGTCTGGTCTATGAAAATTAGGTCAACTTAAAGGTTCAATGTAAGGAGGTGGTCCACTGTGGTGGTTCTCCTGTACTTCAGGCCTGTACAGCGCCCTTGTTCTGTTCCATGCTTTTACCACTACCTTTAAATTTTTACTTCAGTATTACCTTCAAATTTGTACTTTCTCTTCTGAGAAGAGAGAAGAGCTCTTATCAGGTCAACAACCCGGTTCTTGAGGCAGTTCATTTAATAATGTGTCATTCTAGTCTATTACATCACTATGAGTCCATAACCCAGAATCTGAAAAACTCCAGAAAACTATCCAATATTTTTCTCAACTTGAAAAATAGAGGACCAGACCTTACCCATAGTGATCCTACCCAATAACTGGTGGGAGATTCTAGATGAACCAGCTCACTTTTTCCTGATGACTGGCCCAATGAGCTTACACATAAAGTTTTGTATAAAAAATAGTTAATACTTTACCTTGATACTCAGAAGAAGAAGAGAGGGTTATAAGGGAAATCCAGGCAGAGAAGATTTCCCCTCTATCTGAGTAGGAGTGGCTATAAATCCAAAACAAACATTCTTAAAAGATTAATGACCTTGTAACTGAACTTCAAATAGCCCCTATTTTAAAAAGTGAAGTGATAGATAAAATCTAATAAGAATGAAAAGGATAGCATTGAATACAAATTCAAGAGTAGTGGAATTTGCACTGTAGAGACAGGTCACATCCTGGAAAAATCTTCCAAGGAGCTGTGGAAGTCCTACAAGAATTGTTCAACAATCAGGAGTAAAGAAAAGATTCTTCCATGCAGCTGAGCCAAGGGTTGTTCCATCACTGCCATTCACAGAAACTTAACCTGATAACAGATTCCTCATCTCTTCACTAAACCAAATGGTTACCTTGTGGTGGGAAACTAAGTCTAAAGCCTTTTGTTGTCTAAACTTACATTTTAGTTTAGCTTTATTTTCTAGTCCTTTCAACTAAGACTTTCCATTTGTTTGAAATCATACCTACTCTGTGGAACAAAGTTTCTAACATGACCAAGACTTTGTGTCTGAAGAAGGCAGCTTAATTGGTGAGTACCACATCATTTTAATAAGCAGTAAGGAGTCTGAGCATAGAACCCAGATGTATTGGTATTCTATAAAGGAACAGGTATATGTAGGCAGATCCAGCATCTGTCAATAATAGTCAAGAAATCAAGTAGACATGGGATAGCTGGAGATTCATGCAAAACTTGGTTTCTTTGGAGAATCTTAGCAAGAGTTATGTGACAATGCCATTAGACAAGTGAAACAAACCAAGGTAGAATCTGGAAGAAGGAAATATTGAGCAAGGGGGAAATGACTGTCATTTAAAAAAAAAATCCATTGCAGTTTCTTATTAGAGTTAATGAGACAGGGATCCAGGGTATGCAACTTCAGCCTCTTGAGGGATTCACAATAGCCATGCCACTATTCTCAATTTTTTTTTAAAAAGTGAGATTTTAGGTAAATTCAAGGCAAGGCTCATGTCCAAGTATGATCACAAAACCTAGCCAAGCTAGGTTTTTCATATTCGTTTCTACCCATGGTCAGAGGAGGAACCAAATGAAACATGCTCATCTCTGCTGCTCCCTAACTGAGTCCTTCAGTTTTGTGTTTGTTTCCCAAGTTGGATGCCTCCCAACCTCCTACTTTCTACAGAGTGTAGTTTCTCCTATGTATAAGAAAACAGTCCTTGGATTTGTGAACACAAGTTTGATTTCCTCATCATATTGGCTTCTCAAATGACCATCTTGGACTTGGCAACCGATACTTTCTGCGTGTTGCCTGACTCTAGATCCACCCTAAGCCCCAACACATGAACACATTTCTGCTTCTCCTTACAGGAAGGTGACTTTGCTTGCATTCCTGCAGTACAAAGTAATCAAGGCTTATCTCTACTTAAGCCCTGCCCATTAACAAACAAGGTCATACATAGTAAATAAGAAAGGTGACGTTTTTGTAGACTTGCAATATATACTTTATTACCATGTCATATATAAACAAATTTTGGTTGTTCATAGTTCCCATCTGGTTAACTTCAGGATTCTTAATCCTTTGAATTGTCTAAAAGGTAGAATTTTAGGTATTCCACTCCCAAGTATCTACATTAATGCATCAATTACTGACGGTCCTCCCACATGGTCCGCTGAACAGTATTCTGCCGGGAGTCATCTCATCTGAGCTGGTCGTGGTGGGCGTGGTCAATGTACTCTGTCGCTGTGCTATGGAGAGTGATCATACGCTTTGTTCAGATGTTTCATTGTTCTACTTTTTATGGTGAACACTGCACCTGTTTCCAGGTATTCAAGTAAGAATTTGGGAGCAGAACATCCAACTATGGTTCACAGCAAGATGGGTATAATGCATTTGTTTCCATTAGGTGACATTTTCAACTAGTCCTCAACCAGGAGCTGCTGTGTTCCAAGGAGCAGAAGTACAAATTTTCGCTGCTTTGTTATTATTTTCAATTTTTTGTACAGCCTATTCCTTTTCTAGGACTTGAAGATCTGGGCTAGGATAAATTCACCTTATAGATACCAGGCTGTTTCCAGACTTGCCAGTCCCCTCAGGACAAAAAGAATTAGTTAGAAAATTTCAATGTGCTGACTTCATCCCATAGAATGTGCTCGGTTAGGGAGATCCACGCACTTGCCACTCATGCTTTTGAATCTCCATTGGTGTTGTGAGAAACAGATGCTCCATTTCTGAATTTGGGTTACCCTGAATTAACATAGGAAGGTGGACATGTTTATAGACTGCTGATTAAATAATCAGATACTTTAAAAACATACCATACTAAAGAGATTCTCTGGCCTAGCTAAGTTCTAGAGTCATCCACAGAATTAAAAAGATTTTTCTGGGAGCCAAAACCTGGTGTGGTTAACATGGAGGGACCAAACGGAGGCATTAAAGTGATATGCAGAAAGGAGGTTGTAGATCACTGAGGCTAAGGCTTAGTCTTTTAAGGTATGAGTATTTATTATTGTATTAATGCTCTTTTAGCAAATACTTTCCAAACAGTATTGTCTTGTTTTGAGAGACTAGAAATCTATACTAGGCTTTTTGGAGGAATAAAAAAAAATGTATATATACACCAAACAAATGAACTCTACACAAGGCCTAGGTTTACGTAAAGGATAAATATACAGAGGAATACTTGTTGAGGCTATCAGGGAAATAGAGAGGAAGTAAAACCCTGGCTGAGCATTTGTCTATTCACAACTCAGAATTTGAAAACTTGTCCAGGTTGCTTCACGGAATTAATTCTGATAATTTCATTGAAAAATATACACCAATTGCCCATTGTATGTTAGTCATCTGGTTAACACGTACAGTTTACAAGTGGCCATCATTGTTTTCTATTCAAAATTTAAATGTTATTGTCTTTCATTTACATTGTTTAATTTTTATCTTTTAGATAATAGACACATTATTTCTGCATATTTCATAAGAAAAGAAAATCAAAAGTCAATCTGTGGGGCAAAGATTGTTATAAACATATCTAAAAATTGGAAGTGATTAAAGCCCAAGTAACCAGTACTTTGTAATACATATTCAGTGATTGCCTGTAATAAAATTGCTATATGAAAATCCCATATAATTTTATATTCCGACCTAATATATTTTATACGCATTTTTTAAAATTTGGGAGCTGGATATAGTGATTCTTTCCTTGAGCCCAGAAGATTGAGGTTACAGTGAGCTATACTCAAGCCACCGCAATCCAGCTTGGGAGACAAAGTGAGACTTTGTCCTAAACAAATTGATATACATGTTATTTTATCATAATTTTACATTTAGAAGGTTTTTCAACATGACAATTTTATACGGGGCCTCCATGAAACTTTATGGCCACTCTATATTTACACAATTTGATCATGGTTTTACAATTAGAGATTACAATTCAAAGTGAGGCTGAGGGACTTTACACAGTTTATACCCAGCACATAGCAAGTAAATAATAGTCTAAGATGGGATTTAAATTGAAATTTACTCAAGTCTGAAGTCTATTCTCTTTCTACAGTGCTACCCTGCTGTCCTGTAACACATAGGTGTATAAATACATATGAAAATATGAGCTTTGACAGTTAGGTCCATGAACTCATTCTAGAGCAAGTGCTACATCCTCATTGCCAAACATCTCTACGGTCACCTTTGAAGTACACCCTTTGGGAAGCTTTGCACCAAGGGCAGTGTCTACTCCACCCTTCCAAGCAGTTCTGAAACTCTTTGGAACAGCCATCTGTCTTCATATTACCCTTGATGTCCTGAACATCATCAAAATGTCTTATTTTCAATATTTCCTTTACATTCGGGTCAAGGAAAAAGTCCCTGGGGACCAGATCAGGTGGTGGTGGAGTGGGAGGAGTGTTCCAGTATAGTTGTTGTTTACTGGCTAAAATCTCCCTCCCAGACTGTGCCATGGGAGAGCTTTGCTTCTGTTCATCAGTGAACTCCTTTAGGACTATTTTTGCACACACCTTTCTCATGGCAAGGTTTTCAGTTAACATTTTCCTGTTTCTCCACCTATGTTTACTTGTGTGCTATGATTCTCACAGTCCGCTGATAATTTTAACACAAAATTCAATGTTTCTTCTGTTCTGCTCGCTACTGGCTGCCCTGACCTCTCTTCATCAGTGACACTTTCTCTCCCCTGAGGAGAACATTTAATCCATTTATACGCTGTTCTTTTCCTCGTGGCATTATTCCTTTCATGTCCCAATTTTACTTCAACTCTTTCCAAATTTAATAAGAAATTTAATGTTTGTTGGGAGGCACCTGTGACTCAGTGGGTAGGGCGCCGGCCCCATATACTGAGGGTGGCGGGTTCAAACCCAGCCCCAGCCAAACTGCAATAAAAAATAGCCATGCATTGTGGTAGGCACCTGTAATCTCAGTCACTCAAGAGCTGGAGGTTGCTGTGAGCTGTGATGCTACAGCACTCTACCGAGGGTGATAAAAGGAGACTCTGTCTATACCAAAAAAAAAAAAAAAAAAAAGAAAAAAAGAAAAAGAAAGAAATTTAATGTTTGTTCATTAGTTGCTCTAATTCAAGCTCCAACATGCTCAGGATGGCACATAAAAACAAGCAACATTTATAGTGATTTCCAAAAAGCAATACACCGCCACAGGGCAACATAAACGTAACTTTGAGAAACTGACATACCAAGGCTGGGAGCCTTACCAAGCTGTTTGTACAGTGCTGCCAAAGTGAACATACTATGGCAAGTTCATGAACTCAATTGTTAGACCTTGTATAAAACATACATAATTATACATGACTTATAAATACGTATTCCTACTAAGGAATTCATATAGTAGTTCAAAGAAAAATACAGAAGTGCCCTTAATCTTGATTGGTAAGAATTTTTCTTCATTTTGTGAATTGCATCATTTGAAGTGTTTCCTGAGGGATATAACATCTGCAAAATCACAAGGGCATATTGTGATCATATATTATATATTTATGAACATGAATTATGGAAATAAAAGTTGGACTGCAAAATATAAACATTATTTTGATGATTTATCAGGAAGATGACATCCAGATTGATGGGGAGTTTAGAATATAAAATCGCATACATAATACAGTTTGATCCTGACTGCTGATTAAGTTAATGCCTTCTGATGGACTCAGAGAAAATGTAAGCAGATAGGCGGCTTTGTGACACAGAGCACATCATAAGGGTTTAACTGAATTTTTCACCTGATTTGAGCTGCATAAATTGCTAGATCACTCAGTTAGAGACCATCCCAATGGAGATTCCACAAACTCCCAATTAACCCTAACAAGAGAGCCGTGCTACTGAAATTGGGTAATGCGTGTCTGGAATATATTCACTGCCTGGTTACTGTGGTGCTTGGGGCCCAGCTGGCTACTTGGTATCCTCTTCTTCCTTAGTAACAAAACCTGGATTTCATTCTGGCCAGTCATTTGCATAGCTAATTAACTATGTTTCCCAATCTTTCATGCAGCCAGAGATGGCTACTCAAAAATAAGTAAAAGTTTATAGGTAGGATTGGAGAAACCTCTTTTAGAAGCAGATATGAAGTTGGCATATGCCTGTTCCCTAATTGTTGCTAATTCCTGAAACACAGATGTCATGCAGGAGCTCTATCAGCCCTTTGGGATCTGGAGGTGACCTTAAAGATGGGAGACCTATAAAAAGATGCAAAATGGAATAATAGATGTCATCTAAGTCCTCCATTGATATCATTCCATAGAGTCAAAATGGCTCTGGAATACATATTTCATATCATCCCCTTTGGAGAGAGAAGTAAACTTTTAGCATATTTAAGCCACTGTTATTTTTTGTCTTTGCTACTTGTAGCTAAATTGCAATTCGAAGCTAACACATTGTCCACCATGTCCGGAGCCAAGTGGTGCCTAGTGGAAAGCAGGGGCTATCATGATAGGCCTGGGAACTTGACTTCCTCATACCAACTTTCCCTACTGGAAGTTCACATTATTATTATTTCCTAAGTGAAACTCTGTTGTTTTAATAGAGAAAATTGAATTGGAGATAATATTGGCAGTCAGAACGGTATAAAGACATGAGCTTGCAATTTAGAATTAGTAAGTCCTGATTTCAAATTCCAGCTCCAAAATTACAAGTTACTTGGTTTTCTTAGAGGTAAGATGGGAATAACCTATCTTACCACATCATAGCCACCTCATAGAGTAGGTGTTAAACATGATACTCTAAAGTAGAATGATGCCCAGCAGTGCTGCGCAATATTATTCCTATTATTTAATTTCTAAATAAATTCTACTAAATCTTAGTAAAAGATTGTCATGGCCTCAATAAAATTCTCCCCACAATTACTTTATCATTATTTATATTATCTCTATCTCGAAGAACTTCAGCAGTGACCAAGCCAGGAATGTGGGAGAGATTTTTCTATCATTCTCTTTTCTTGTCCAACCCACACATCAAATTTTCCAAAGTTTATTCTTCCTCTTTTACCCATATCTCTCAACTGTATGTCTCCTCCCTACTGCTTCAGAAAACTCCTAGGTTTTAATACTCATTCTTTTCCTCTGATATTTGGAACAACCTTCTAACAGCTTTCTTTGATTTTATTAATGGCCCTTTTTTACTGATTTTTCCACAGTAGTCAAGATCTCTCTAAAATGCAAATACAATGCAAATGATTCTGCTTAAAATCATTCAATGACCTCCATGAATTTTAGAATAAAACAGAACTATTTTCTTTAACATACTCTAGTTTTTTTAATGTGCCTTTCTTTAGATCATTAATTTTATCGTCTCCTATATAGCTCCAACTTCACATTAGAATAGAGTACATTGGATTCTTACTTCTCCATTGGTGGGATGCTTTACTAAGAAGAATGTGTTCCACCTCAATCCAGGTCAATACAAAGGATGTAAAGGCTCTACCTCTTTTAATGGCTGAATAGTATTCCATTGTATACTATACCACAATGTGTTAATCTGTTCCTGGGTTAGTGGGCATTTAGTCTGTTCCCATGTTTTGGTGATTATAAATTGAGCTGCAGTAAATAGCCCAGTGCAAGTATCATTATGATAAAATGATTTTTTTTTCTTCTGGAAAGATACCAAGAAATAAGATTGCAGGATCAAATGAAGAGTCTCATTTGAGTTCTTTGAGGATTCTCCATACTTCTTTCTGAAAAAGTTGTATTAGTTTGCAGTCGCACCAGCAGTGTAAAAGTGTGCCACTCTCTCCACATGCACCCCAGCCTTGATTGTTTACTCTATTTCTACTGATTAGAGTTATCTGTACTGTCAGTCTCATCCATGAACAACTTCACACAGACACATCAGTGGTAATGTTGGATCCAGTATCCATTTGACACATTACTTAACCATCATGGCATCACTGTAGCTAAGCTCAAATTATCACACACACACACACCTACCCCTAAACTCTTGAAATCAGGGAGAAGATAGAGATTATATGCTTTATATGTACACATATGAAGATCTGATAATTAAGTTTGCAAACTTGCTACTATTCCCAGAACTAATAAAAATGCTGCAAAATGCTGCCAAATTGTGCATCAAAATCATTGGCCGCCTGTGAGAAGAAAGCAGACCAAGTCAACATTGATAGAAACACAGGAAAATCTTAACTGAAAGTCTTGACATGGGAAAGGTGTCTGCAAAAACGTGTTCTTACATCCCAGCAAGGCACCAGCTCACACAGCACTTTCTGTGAGGGAGTTTTTAGCCTTTAAACAAATAACTTTGCTGAAACATCCTTCCTACTCACAAGATCTGGTCCTGTTTTTTCAAAGGATATAGTGAAAGGATACAATTAGATGACTTTTAGAATGTCAAGGGTAATACAACAACAGCCCTAGTGGATAGTTCAGAAAAAGAATTCCAAAACTACCTTGAGGGGTGGACTAGGTGCTTACATTGACGCATAGCTTCTCAAGGGCAGTGACCATAGTGATATTCAGCAATGAGATTTGTAGCACTTTTTCTAGGACGAGTTCAGGAACTTAATTGTGAGACCTTATATAGAATGCCGTCATACTAATGAACTTCCTAAAATTATGACTAAAAATATTGGGCTTACATTAAAACAAAATAAGATGTTTATCATAAATATTTCCCCTGTGAAATGTATATCATATGATGACTATAGTCCTAGCAACACTAACATAAATTATAATAAATGATTTTTTTTTATTTTGTCAAAACCTGCAAGTTTTCCCTGGTAATTTTTGTGATAACTAACAAGTTATATTTGTGAAACTCTCTAGCATAAGCAAAACATTATGAAAATAATCATCACAAATAAATTAATTCTGGCAATCGGCACACAATCTGTTACCCACAATTTCAAAATTATGTCTTTAAAATGGACATGTCTTAAAAATTTGTGATTGATTTATTTTAGTCAAAACTTGACATAAACAACTGTATGGCTATAGATGGATTTTGTGTATCTCAGTTGGTGAAAATATCCATTTTATTTGTTCTTAAGATACTATTAATCCAGGTATATTACTTTAGCCCCTGCTGGTAATGATAGATATCATATAGTGCATTTGTATTTCCAAAATCCAAAACATCGGATCTTGGAAAGACGCGTGGCATAAGAGATTTGAAAAATGGCTTGTAAAACTCTGAAACAATTTTAAATCGATAGTTTTTTAGCCCTTTCAGTTTTCTTTATAATCAAAATGCTACAAGCAGGTTATAAATCTGTATAGTGTTTTACATACACAGGGAAAAATATATTCTCCTCTGTTGCCATCAGCTTATTCACTTACGTGAAAAATAACAGTTGCACTTTTTTTCTGTTTCTTCAAAGAGGATGTTGAGGAAAAGAAAAATTGTTATGTCTCAATTGACAAGCAAATATACCAGTATGTTAAATTTCTAATACAACTTTGTAAATAATTGTGATTAACTCAAAGTCAAAATTATTATAAAATATTTTTCTATGCTTCTAGCTCATGAATAATCCCAAACCAAAAAATGAATAACACAGGTTAAATAATGTGTCAGAATAACACTATTTGATGTTGATCAGATGTCTTAGAAAGCAAGCATTGGTTGTTTATGTAATTTTTACCAGAGAAGAATAATATTGTTTATAAACCTTAAAAGGTAGATCTACTAACTTAGGGTTATGAGCAAGAAAAGGTTCTAGGCTCTAAAGCAGTGGTTCTCAACCTTCTAGTACCGCAACCCTTTAATAGAGTTCCTCGTGTTGTGGTGACCCCCAACTATAAAGTTATTTTTGTTGCTACTTCATAACTGTAATTTTGCTGCTGTTATGAATTTTTATGCAAATGTCTGATATGCAGTACGTATTTTTATTGTTACAAAGGGGTCGTGACCCACAGGTTGAGAACCACTGCTCTGAAGAATGTAAACTAGAACACAAAGCTATACCACATGTTACAGAGCTAAGGCATAAAACACGTTAAGACTAGACTGGGCACGTAATTGAGCACCTTTGAGACTGGGGCAGAAGCCAATAGCAGTGATATTACTTGTATCTTCTGGTTGGAAAATTGAGTAGGAAACCCCCCCCCCACAAAAAAAAGTTTAAGTGCATCAAAATCACTTAAATTCATGTACATCAAAAATCAAGTGCATCAAAATCACATAAATTCAATTTATGTACATAGAATTGCTTGGTGATGTGGACCAATTGCTATGGTCAAAGGCTCCAGTTTGGCCACGGTAGTAGTCGAATCATAAACCTCATGCCTTCTTGCTCTCTATATTCACCAACTTGTCAGAAGTGCTTCTCTTAAGAAGTCACATACAAGGGAAAAGTAGAGGTTCACTCTCTTAGTGTGCTGAGTTGATTTGCCGTCTTAACATGGCAAGCAGTATTTTTCTATCTATAACTCATAGTAAAGAATAATTTAACGAATCACCAAAGATTATGAGCTATGGTTTGAATAACACTAATATAGGTAGCTTTCCCCAAATCTCTGATTTATTCTAATGGTGCCACTATTCTACCACATCACTATCTTGAAACTCTGAAATCTTCTTGCATTTCTACTCCTCCACTGACTTGTCCAATTATTCTGGCTGTATTAATTTCTGCCATTACAATCCAATGGGAGGAACTCACATGGTTAAGGTGTTGGGGAAAACAGTGGAAAAACAGAGAGAAACATTAAATTATTTTCCCACTGGCAGGAGTGCATTAATATACTATAATGGAATATTAAGGGTTTTAGAAAAAAATTATATTTATAATTGAATCCCACCACATACAATGGAAGGGGCTACTAATAGAATATCTTCTAAAGAGAAGAGAAAAGTATTTCTTTTTTTTTTT
>NW_003852427.1:14156231-14166723 GCF_000181295.1 Otolemur garnettii | reverse complement strand
ATAGAGTCCTTGACTGCTTTTTCAGCTTGGCTGCTATTGGTATATACAAAGGCTACAGATTTATGAGTGTTGATTTTGTAATCTGAGACTCTGCTGTATTCCTTGATCACTTCTAGGAGTTCTGTAGTAGAATCCCTGGTGTTTTCCAGATATACTATCTTATCATCTGCAAAAAGTGAAAGTTTAATCTCTTCTGACCCTATATGGGTGCCCTTGATTGCCTTTTCTTCCCTAATTGCAATAGCTAAAACTTCCATTACGATGTTAAGAGAAAAGTATTTCTTGATTTGGAACTGTAGTAAAGAATTCGACCTCCCCTCAAGAAAGTCCTTACCTTTGACTTGGTAATAATCTATCATATACCTGACAACATGTCCTTGTCTAGGTCAGAGGCGAGTAGCTCAGGAACTTAGGGTCAGGTCAGCCATATCTGAAAGTCTTAGGATGGGCGGAACATGCCAGAAATAACAATCATATGATTTAGTGTGGGGTCTTTGGATCATGTTGAATCAGTAAACCTGGAGGCTGAGATCAATCATGTGGGAAACCAGTCAATCAGTCATGCCTATGCAATGGAGCTCCAGTAACAACTCTGGACACCAGGCTTGGGTGAACTTCCTGGGTGATACTCTGTGTGCATTGCCACACATCAGTCCTGGGAGGGTAACACATCCTGAGTTTAAAAGAGAGGACAGCAGAAGCTCCACCTTGGAACTCTCCTAGACTCGGCCCTCTGCATTTCTTTGGCTGATTTTGATCTCTAACAACAAACCATAACCACATGTATACTAGCTTTCATGAGTTCTGGGGGTCCTTTTAGTGAATTATTGAACCTGAGGGTGATTTTGGAACCCCTAAACTTGTAGCTGGGGTCAGAAGTGATGAAAGTATTAGATACTACCCAAACCTTAGAAGTTTGAAGTTTGGCTGCCTCCAGGAGAACTTCTTCAAAAACCCAGCTAATATAACTACAGAGAAATCAATTTTTTCCCTTTGTTTATATGAAGGTACTTTCAGAAGTTTGACTTTTTAAATACTTCACTTTAATTTTCTGAGAGCAGTATGTAAATGGTGAAGATTTGTAAAATTTCAGGTTTATTGAATATTCCTGAACCATGAGTGTGCCTGCTCAGATGTCTTAAAAGCCTTCAGTATCAATTATTATTCAATTTCTATGGGACATGAAAATGCTTTTAGAAGACCTAAAAAGGCACAGAAATAAAAGCCAGGGGAAGAGGACAACCATTTTAAAATTGCCAACGAATTGCTGAAGACTTTTAGTTTATTTACATGCATTTTTCATTCACTAAATGGCTTCTAAGAAGCCATTATTGCTGATTCGTACATTTGAAAAAGTCAAGATTTGAGAGATGAAATGACATACTAATGTCATACAAGCTAAATTGGAAGAGGCAGAAATTTAAATACTGTTTGTCTAATTTGAAACACCAATTTCTTTCCACTCTATTTTGCCTCCATTAGGGAAGTAAATAGAGCAGCTTACTATAGGAATTTTAAAATTGTATATGCCACAGATTTTCTACATGACCTTGCTTAAACCTTCTAAATTCCATCTGTATTTAGATTCTTTCTTCATTATAGACTATGTGAATAAGCCCCAAATACCCTGTATGTTGCCTTGTCTCAAAAGATTATGCATTACTTTAGCAGATAAAGTTTCTTGAGATCCTAAAGTCTATACCTATGATTTCTACTTTTGGCTTAATTTTAAAGCATGAGTTGAGGTGGCTGCATCAACAGCAGAGTTAATAGAAATATGGAGGAAAAGGAATTCAACATAAAAATGTCTATTTACCCTCCTAAAGAGTGATGGCGTATGAACCCACAGACAAATAATATCTGAACAGTTTCTCCATTTCAACCCTACCTTTTCCAAATCCTTTCCCTATACCACATCATAACCCAGTTAGGGTAAATGAGCTGGGACAAGAATTATTTGCACTCACAAACAAGATTATAGAAACACCTGGTCTTCTTCCTTCTTGCCCGCAGGCCGACTTAGAAGGGAGAAAAGGGCTAATTAATTTTATTTGAAAATATATCTTTAATTAGGTTATTATCTCAGTTCCCAAATCTACCCTTGTTCATGATATGTTAATTTGACAATCATAATTCTTAATATCTGCAGTTGACATTTATATTTTCTGTTTCAAGTAAAAACTTTTGCTCTATTCTTAATATATCCCCCAAATTCCAAGCATTGAATATATTTCAGTCCAAAATAGTTTCTATATGTTCTAAGGTTTCAAAAATGAGCATATTTGCTTTTCATCATCATAATATATGTTGCTTGAAATTCCAAAAACAAAACAAAACAAAACACATAGATTGTACTGATACCAAAGGCAAGGAGTCAGACAGCCAAAGTTGCAAATACAGACAAGCCCTTTCAGAGGCACTTTTGACACAATGATTTGTTGATGCTGGTAGGCCCCATACAAATCAGACCAGCTTCTTTTTCTTTTCTTTCTTTCTTTTTTTTTTTTCTTGTTTTTTTGAGACAGAGTTTCACTTTGTCGCCCTCGGTGGAATGTGGTGCTGTCACAGATCACAGCAACCTCCAACTCCTAGGCTTAGGCCATTCTCTTGCCTCAGCCTCCCAAGTAGCTGGGACTACAGGCTGGGACTATTTCTTTGTTGCAGTTTGGCCTGGCCCGGGTTTGAACCCGCCACCCTTGGTATGTGGGGCTCTGTGGTGCCCACAGAGCCACAGGTACCTCCCAGACCAGCTGCTTGAGACTAATCTCAGACTTCAAGCATCAAAATTCCTCAGGCAAAAAAAATGTTTAATTTCCTTCATTGGAGGATTAATTTTAGGCTTTGCAAATTCATATAACAAATAATTCTGAAAAGGGAGTAGATCCCAGAAGTGCCCTCCAAACTGACAAAAGCAGAGATCACAGCAGTACTGCGAGCAACTTAAAAGAATACACAGTCTAGTTCATCTTACAAATCTCAATACTGGAATGCCAAAGCCATAAGCAATTTTGTCTAAGACCATGGAGCAAATTTATGGTAACCCAAATTTCTTGTCTCCTCACTTTGTATTGTGAGTTTCTAGTTATTTAATAATTCCACTAAAAATAATGCAATACACTGCAATAAGAAAAAGGCATGAGTCCTGGTAACTTAAATGCCTGGGGCATGACATAAAATAGAGATCTAGTAGGCAGCACCTGTGGCTTAGGGAGTAAGGTGCTGGCTTCATATACAGAGGGTGGTGGGTTTGAATCCAGCCCCAGCCAAACTGCAACAAAAAAATAGCTCGGTGTTGTAGCGGGCGCCTGTAGTCCCAGCTACTCAGGGAGGCTAAGGCAAGAGAATCAGAGCTGGAGGTTGCTGTGAGCTGTGACGCCACAGCACCCTACTGAGGATGACAAAGTGAGACTCTATCTCTAAAAAAAAGAAAGAAAGAAAGAGAGATATGGTATTTTCTTTCTAAGATTTATTTTCTAATGTCTTTCCTAATGTTCAAAGCAGACAGGTTATCTTTAATAAATGAGAACATTTTGAAGTACCACAAGAAAGAGAAAATTTTACCTGGTTTTTCCTAAGAAGGAGGAAAAAGAAATGTATGATGAATTCCTAAAGTCTGTGTGGGGAGGCTGACAATTTGATAAACAGGTGGTCCTTGATTAGAGATGTTTTAAATCAATGACCCATGTGCATGAGGAATTACTGGTATGACAACTGGTAACAGTGCTACTCCAAAAGATTCTGTTCTCAGCACCTCTGCTGAAGAAAACCCCACGCCACCATCCTTGGATATAGGTAATTGAAGCCCAAATTTCCAACCACTCACACCAGAAGACACAGAAAAAACACAAAATCTAACACCTATCCTTGATAAAAATTCCCAGCAAACCAGGAATAAAAGAGATTTCTTTCAAGCCAACCATTGGCATATATGAGAAACACATAGCTGGCAGATTTTATTGAAGTTTACAGCAGTGGCAAACAGGCAAGGAAAACAAAATCCAGTTGAAGAGAAAGACACCTTTATTCACAGAAAACATGATTGTCTACATAGGAGATCCCACGGAATCCACAAAAAGAAAAACACAACCTTAGCAAGGTTTCTAGATGCAATATCAATACAACACAAAAATCAACCCTGTTATGATGGAATAGAATTAATTAGAAATTGAATAAAAACAACAATAACATTTAAAATAGCATCACAAATATGAAATCATTAGGAATATCTAGCAAGAGATACACTACATCTGTACACTTACTTAGTCAATGGAGGTAAGAAACTTTGATTGCTTCCCAAAGATATCAACTCTCTCTTACAGGGATTTCCTTGCAAGGTAATTAGTTTTTTCATGACTATTAGTTTCCACCTCTATAAACTAGAGGGGAAAAATACCTCATTTTATAACTGATTGATTAGGGCTGTTACATAGACTCAATGAAATATGACAAGCATTCTCTTAGAACCGTATCTGGCACATAATAATCATGAAACTATTACTCTTTGCATTTAATAACTTTAAATTAAAAAAGATAAGGGCACATGGTAAGTTGTTCCTAAGCTACATACACTATAATCTTTCTTCTACCCACACCACTCTCACAAAAGTTAAAAGAAAGTGCGATTAACATTTCGTTCAATTACTTATACTTGACCTACGTCTGGCATTTAGCGTTAGTGATCACTCCCTTCTAAAAACCATCTTCCAGTCCTTTTCAGCACACCAATGTCCACGTAGTCAACCCTCCTTTCATTCCATTTCAGTCCCCCTTTGAAGCTTTCTTCTTTTCCTCTTTCCTTACTCCACACACCCCCATTGTTGTCTGTCTGACCCCATGTATTCAATTTCTACCATGTGATGAAGAAAATCTCTCTTTCAAGCTACAGACTCATAATTCATTATCTTACTGGATATTCCTACCTAAAATTTTGCCTCATGTCTTATGTCTTTCTCACTCTATTTTACTCAACCCATTCCTCTAACAGTATCATCACTCCCTCTTTTCTCGATACTCAATTCTCCAACCTTAGTGATGAGATGATTCTTAACGGAGAAACTGGTGCTCCAGGCCACTCTGAAGATGATAAGCAAATGGGATGGGAAGATCGGGTGAGAAATGGTTTGATTAATAGAATAGAGTAAGAAAGTTACACATGTGTAAAAAATTTGGAATCTTCAGAAAAATACAAGTACTTTGTGTGACTGAGGTCTAGGAGGAAAGACGGAGTAAGGAGAAAGAGAAATATGGTAACATGAGTCCATTAAACCATTGTTATAAATAACATGCAGCTCCATAAGAATACAAACTTATAGTGTTAAGTTAAAAAAAAAAACAAGGTACAATGGTATATGCACATTAAAATATTTATTATAATGTCAAATATTTTTAAACGGTTGAATGGAGAAATTATTCCCCAAGAAGGAGATCAACAAAATGATTACCTTGACTAATATGTTGAAATCATAAATTAATTTTCTATTCTTGCACATTTTCTAGACTTTCATGTTTTCCAGTATGTCACAGCTTGAAGGATAAGATGGAAACAATGACAAAATGACTCAAACATTCTCACCAATCTTTCGAAAAATTTATATGCTGTTATATCTTTCTATCACTTATTCCTTTACTTGTTCTTTCATTTAATCGAAACAAGTCCTACACCATTTTCTCCAACGTGTTATTCCCAATCTTGTCATCATCTTTTTGCTTATACTGTTTTCTCTACCTGGCCTCTTCTTCCAGGATCTGAAAATTTCTTACAATGTTAACAAAAACACCAGCTATAGTGCGTGTAATACATATTTGCTTTTTATTAAGTACTTACCCTTAACAGGCATGACACTAAGCCCTTTAAATAACATTAATCAAACCTCAAAATAATAATATGAAATGCATATGATATTGAAAGTACAGTTGAAAATCATATCTTCTTCCCTCACTCTTCCTAGTATATGCGTTTTTAGCATACATGTTGTTTTATCTTTTCCTATTTAATGATTAATTTCACCTAAAGTACAGCTTTTCCTATTTGTAATTTTAGTTATTTGAAATAGAATGTAAGTTCTATTTCTCCAAGTATTTCAAGTATGAAATTAGTCCATTTTTCCTTCCTTCCATTCCCCAACTATAAGTTTCTAAAAGAGAACTATTTCACATAGAAGTACGTGTAAAAGTAGCAGATGTATGATGCAGATTTCTTCGTTTAACCTTTCAAATTAAATTTTAAATGGGAAATTAAATAGTGTATACCCTGATTTTTTAAATATGTGTAGATTGTGGAATGGCTAAATCAAGCTAAAAAAACATACAAGATCAGACAATTAAGTTCATGAACTTATCTTGGAAAAAGTGCTACATACCTCATTGCTGAATATCACTATGGTCACCTTTGAGGTACTCCCCTTGGGAGGCTGTGCATCAATGCCAGCGCCTAGTCCACCCTTCAGGGCAATTTTGGAACTCTTTCTCTGGAATGGGCATCAGAACTGTCATTGTACGAGATCTGACAATTAAGTTTTTGAACAGATCTTAGAAAAAGTGCTACATACCTTATTGCTGAAAATTGCTACAACTCACCAGGTGGCCAGTGGGAGTACTTTGGAGGTGATGGTAGTGATATTCAGCAATGAGGTATGTAGCACTTTTTCTAGGATGTGTCCACAAATTTAATTGTCAAACCTCAGACATTACCTCCCATACATATCATTATTTATGGTGGGGACATTTAAGATCACCTGTCTCAGCAATTTTCAGTTATACAACCTATTGTTAGTAGTTTGCTGATGATGTTGGACAACAGATCACTTGAATCTGCTTGCCCTGTTTAAAGAACATTGTGTATCCTTTGTTTAATATCACATCAGTCCTTCCCTAACCCCTGGTAATCACCATTCTATTTTCTACTTTTATGAGTTAGACATTTTTAGATTTTGCATATCAGTTAGATTATGCAGTGTTTGTCTTTCTGTGTCTGGCATATTTCACATAACACGATATTTGCCGGATTAATCAGTGTTGTTGCAGATGACGTGATTTCCATTTCTTAAGACTGAACAGTGTACCACTATTTGTGGTACCACATTTTCTTTGCCAGTTACTCTGTTGATGTCTGATTCTGATAGTGCAGTTCACAAACTCATCCCAGAGAAAGTGCTATGTATCTCATTGCTGAATATCACTACCGTGACCTTGAAAGAGCTCCCCTTGGGAAGCTGTGCACTGACACCAGCACATCTTCCACCCTTCAAAGAAATTTTGGAACTCTTCATCTGGATTGGTCATCAGAGCTGTCATTGTATTACCCTTGATGTCTTGAATGTTATCAAAATGTCTTTCTTTCAATATTTCCTTTATATATAGATAACAAAAACTCATTGGGGGCCAGGTCAGGTAAGTAAGGAGGGTATTCCAATACAGTTATTTGTTGACTGGCTAAAAACTCTCTAACAGGCAGTGCAGTGTGAGCTGTGTACTCTTGTGATGCAGAAGCCATAAGTTGGCAAAAAGTGCAGGTCATCTTCATCTTATTTTCTCACACAGCCTTTTCAGCACTTGCAGACAGTACAAGTGGTCAGCTGTTTGTCCTGTTGGTAGAAATTCATAATGAACAATCCCTCTGATGTCAAAAATTCAGCAGCATTACTTTGACTCTTGATTTGGACTGACAGACTTTTTCATTGTGGAGAATTGACTGAATGCCATTGTGCAATTTGACACTGTGTTTCAGGGTTATATTGGTACACCTTTGTTTCATCACCAGTGACAATATCCCCCAAACATTGTCTCTCTAAAAGATTTTGGTGAACTTCAACTCTCCTTTGCTTTTGCTCATGGGGGAGCTCCTTCAGGACCATTTTTGTGCATACTTATTCTCATACTAGTATTTTCAATTAAGATTTTCCTGTTCTCTATCAAAATTTACTTGGTTTGCTGTGCTTTCTTAAAGTCAGCTGATGATTTTGATACACAATTCAATGAATTTTTACAATATTTTCATCAGTTCTGTTCATTCCTAGCCATCCTGCTCTCTCCTCATCAGTATTGCTTTCTCTCCCCTCAGAAAAATATTTAATCCATTTATATACTGCCATTTTCTCCACAGCATTATCCCCAGAAAATTGGACTAACATTCCCCTGATTTCACTTCCACTCTTGCCAAGTTTAACAGAATTAAATGTTTGTCTTTGTTCCAATGCAAGGCCTGACATTCTTGCAACAGTATACAAAAACACACAACAGCAATAATGAGCTCCACTCATCAAGGCACTGACACATGTCAACAAAAACACAACTAAGAGACACTGATATACTGAGGTTATGAACACTTACTGAGTTGTTTGTACAGTGCTGCCAACGTAAATAATTGATGATAAGTTTGTGAATTTAATTGTCAGTCTGTGTATACTTAGGTTGATTTTATATCTTGTCTATTATTAACAATAGTACAATAAATGTGGGAGTGCAGACATGTATTAAATATACCAATTTCATTTTGGGGATATACAGCCAAAAGTGAGATTAATGGATCATATGTTAATTTCTCTATTAAACTTTTTGAAGAACTACCATACCATTTGCCATAATGATGGTACAAAGTTGCATTTCCACTGGTGGTGCAAAAGGATTATAATTTTCCTTGCTAACACTTGTCATATTTCATCTTTTGATAATAGTCATTCTAGCAGATAAATCTCTTTTTGTTTTTAGTTTGCATTTCCCCAAGGAGTAATGATATTGAAATTTTTTTTTATTTACCTGTTGGCCTCTTGTATATATTCATTTGAGAAAGTCTTCTCGAGTCTTTAACTCGTTTGTTAAACATGTTATTTGTTCTTTTGCTGTTACATTTTTTAAATTTCTTATATATTTTGGTTATTAGCCCCTTATCAGAAATACCATTTGCAAATATTGTCTCCTATTGTCCAGGTTTTGCTCCACTCATGTTTTTGTTTTGCTGTGCAGCAGCCTTTTACTTTCTTATAATCCTGTCCCCCTATTTTTGCATTTTTTGACTATGTTTTTTATGGTCATATCCAAAAGAATTCATTGCCAAACCAATATCGTGGATATTTCTCCTTATGTTTCTTTTCCAGTAACTTTACAGTTTCAAGCGTTTTGTTCAGGCACTTAATTCATTTTCAGTTGCTTTTTGTAAATGGGGAAGATAAAGATGTAATTTCATTTTTATACATGTGGATATCCATTTTTACCAATAACATTTATTGAAAAGACTATTCTTTCAACACTGTGTATTCTTGGCACCTTTTAAAAAAATCAATTGACCATGACTATTTGGATTTCTGGGCTCTCTATTCTGTTCTGTTTCACTATGTGTCTGTTTTCATGCCAATAGTGTGTTGTTTTGATTACTTTGTACTGTATTCTTAGTTGGGTACCATTATGTCTCCAGCTTTGTTCGTTTTGCTCAAGGTTACTTTGGCTGATTCAGGGTCTTTTGTCACACTACACAAAGTTTAGAATTGTTCTTTTCTATTTCTGTAAAATATATTCTTGAGATTTGAGTAGAGATTGCACTGAATTTGTAGATGACTTGGAGTAGCACATTTTAACAAAATTAACTTTTTCAATTTGTGAATATGGGATGTCTTCATATCTTGTTTTATAGATTTTTTTTTATAATTTTAAGAGTCTCTCTCAAATCCATGATTGAATTTATTCTTTAGTGAATTTTTGTAGTTTGTAATTTTGTATGTAAGATTTTTTTATTATTTTTAGATGGTTTGCTTTAGTGTATAGAAATGGAAATACTAATGATTTTTTTTGTTGATTTTGTTTCCTACACGTTTAATGAATTAATTTATTCTAACAGTTTCTTGGCAATCACTTTAGGGGTTTGTATGTATGAGATCATTTCATCTGCAAACAGATAATTTAACTTTTTCCTTTTTAATTTAGATGACTTTCATTTCTTTTTCTTCCCTAATTGCTCTGGCTAGGACTCCCAGAACTATGTGGAATAGAAGTGAGGAGAGTGACCATACTTGTTTTGTTCCTGATGTTAGAGGAAAGGCTTCTCACCCTTCCCTTTAGGTTTGATGTTAGATGTGGAGTTGTCATACATGGTCCTGATTATCTTGAGGCAAATTTCTTCTGTGCTTAATCTGTTAATAATTTTTACCATGGAAGTACGTTGAATTTTGTCAATATTTTTCCTGCATCAACTTAGATTGATTATGATATTTTCTTTAATTCTGCTAACGTGGTATAATATATTTGTATATATTGTACCATCCTTGCATCTCAAGATTAAATCCCACATGATTATGGTGAATGATTCTTATAATATTTTGTTGAATTCAATTAGCTAGGATTTTTTTGGAGGTTATTTTTAATCTATGTTCATCAAGAATACTTGGCCTACTTGGGGCAGCACCTGTGACTCAAAGGAGTGGAGCACTGGTCCCATATACTGGAGGTGGTAGGTTCAAACCCAGCCCAGCTAAAAACTGAAAAAAAAAAAAAAAAAAAAAAA
>NW_003852427.1:14142255-14156211 GCF_000181295.1 Otolemur garnettii | reverse complement strand
GGTTCAAACCCAGCCCAGCTAAAAACTGAAAAAAAAAAAAAACCAAACAAACAAGAATACTGGCCTACAATTGTCAATTGTGGTGTCATCTTATTTTCATATCAGGGTGCTGCTGGCTTTGTAAAATTAGATTGAAAGTATTTCCTCTTCTTCAGTGCTTTGAAAAAGTTTGAAATGATTTGGCCTCAGATCTTCTTCAAATATTTGATAGAATCAAGCCATGAAACCATCTGGTCCTGGGCTTTTCTTTGATAGAGTGTTTTTGATTACTTATTCAAATTTCTTACTCCTTACTGATATATTCAGATTTTTTATTTCTTCATGATTCAGCCTAATTAGGTTATATATTCCTAGGACTAATCCATTTCTTCTAGTTCATTAAATTTGTTTGTGAATAATTGTCCATAGTATTTTCTTTTGATTATTTATATTTCTATGGTGTCAATTGTAATGCCTACTCTTTTATTTCTGATTTTGTTTATTTGACTCCTTCCTATTCTCCTTAGTCCCCAAAAGCTTATCATTTTTTTTGTCCTTTTAAAAATAATATTTTAATTTTGTTGATATTTTCAATCATTTTTCTAGTCTCTCAATTATATCTATGCTGATTTTTGATATGTTTTTCTCCTACTAATGTTGGGATTAATTTGTTCTTTCTCAAGTTTTTTTTTCTTTTTTTGAGGTAAAATCACAAAAGATCTTTTTTTTAAAGAGCTTATCTTTTTTTTCTCTTTTTTTGCAGTTTTTGGCCAGGCCTGGGTTTGAACCCACCACCTTTGACATATGGTGCCAGCACCCTACTCCTTTGAGCCACAGGCACTACCCTAAACGATCTTATTTTTTAAAGTGTGCATTTATTACTATAAATTCTCCTCTTACAAATACTACCTTTGCTACATACTATAAATTTTGGCATTTGTGTGTTTCCACTTTTGCTTATGTCAAGATCCTTTTTAATTTCCCATTTGAATGTTTTTGACCCACTGATTGATCAGGAGAGAGTTGTTTAATTTCCACATGTTCCTGAATTTTTCAGTTGTCCTCCTATTTATTGATTTCTGGTTTCATGCCATTTTATTTAGAAAGTATAATTAATATAATTTCAATCTTCCTAAATGTAAGACATGTTTTGTGGCCTAACATATCATCTAATCTGGAGAATGTTCTGTGTACACTTGAGAACATATATTCTACCACAGTACTGGGAGTCCAAGCCAGAGCAAGAAAGCAAGGGAATGAAATACAGAGGGCAGAGGAGGATGGGCAATAGAAACCTCCACTGATCATCCTTACACATGCAAACTAAATTCAACAATGATAGATCAAAGGAAGCACCTCCAGAGGTACCAAAAGTCAAGTGAGCAATCACAACACATGGTTTTAAAATTATAAAAAGAACAGGGCACAGAAGAGGGAAGAAAAGACAGTCTTGCATTGCCTATACTGCTCCACCCACATCCCCCAGCAGTGCAGCCCTCACAAACTGAGTGGAGAGAGGATCTGTGTACCCAGGGAAGGGAGAAAGAAGTGATTGTGGGGCTTTACTTTGGGACTCAGGGATGCCCTGGCACAGAGAAATAAACATAGCACAGGGCAGAATTCTACCAGTACCCATGAAGGGAACATTTAGATAATCCTAGCCATAAGAAAATTCTCCACCCTAAGACTGAGTTCTGTCTAGCCCTGCCATCAGCAGACCAAAAGTGATCTGAATAAATTCTTAGTGGAGGGAGGACATAGAGGTATAGTCCTTGGGTAATTTCTGCAGTTATACTAGCTCAGGGTCAGCATACTTGGGGTGCATGTGACCCAGTGGGACAATAGCAGTGGTCAAACCAGTTCCTAAATTAGCCTCTATTAGCCCCAAAAGGTGCAGCTCAGAGAACCTTCTTTCACTTGGGGAAAAGCAAGGCGTGAATTTAGAGAACTTTGTTTTACAATTTGAGTGACTGTTCTGCCACAGTAAAATAAGGTACTAAGCAGTGAATAGAAGCCTCAATTGCAGGCCTTAATTCCTGAACAGCGTTATGGACCCACCCTAGGCCAGAAGGGAATATTGTGCCCTGAATGGAAGGACCCAATCACAGCAGGATTCACCACTTTCAGAATGGCTTGGTGGCCCTCCCTGCAATAATGAGTAGACTCTCACTTTACTAGTTCATAAAAAGCTAGGTTTTTAAAAGAACCTGGTGGCACTCTCTCCCTTTATTGTACTTTCTCTCACCTTGTAACACACCTGCTCCCCTTTTCATTTACACATTCTCTCAAGGCACCCTGGAAGCCCTCTTCAGAACCAGATGCCATTGCTGAGCTTATCCAGTCTACAGAACTGTGAGACAAAAAACTTCTTTTCTTTATAAATTACCCAGCCTCAGGTATTTTCTTTATAGCAGTATACAGATAGACTAATACACAATCTTACATGGAACTTGCTTAGACTATAAATAACATGTAAGCACTAAAATTATAACACATTAAATTCATACAGTTTGTTAAATGTTTTATGAAAAATAGCCCATAGATAATAATAGGACAGAGGATTTGCATTCAAATTCATTTTATTTAGATGAACTCATTTTGAATGTATGGAAACAATTAGATTTGTGGATAAAGATTTCAGATTTCATTTGAATAAATGGGATGATATAAACAGTTTCAATGAAACAATTATGAATGATGTTTGGTTTCCACTCTATTTAAAACTTGACCCTGTATGAGAAAATAATGGAATTAACAAATGAAAAACAGCTGTGAAAAGTTCCACCAGCTGATACTAGCTTGTATAAGCTGAATTGTTATGAGTTCAGCTGTAAAATTTTACTATAAGGGAAGTGGAACAAAATTTAAATTAGAATCTTGATAGCTTCTAAACAAGAAAGGGATAGATTATTTTGAAGACATTAAAGATATATTTAATGACCTCGAGAAACTTTAAGAAGAAAGTTAATGACCAAAATTAGTATCTTATGTGCATAGTTTTCCAAACAGTCCAAAACTGAATTTAAATTTGAATCCTTAAATCAAAAGAATGACCATGACAGTGATTTTTATAATTGTATATGGTTAAGTAGTAGCTTTGTATAGCCTGGAAGATCAGTCATCTTCATACACACTTTTAGCAAATGTGCTAGAAAAATATGTATGCTGGACTTTACTGAACTTTGGTGATACAAAGTTAATTTTTATTCCTATTTTGGTCTAGGAACAGTGTTTTGTTTTACTATTTTATTAGAGTGTGAAATAAACTGGCTCATTTTAGCTCACAGGTAAAGCATGTTTTTAATAAGTAAAGTTCATCTCTCCTCTGAAATATTGTTAAGATGTGTACATGAATAGCTTTTCTATCTGATAGAGTCTCCCCTTTTCCTTTGCCTCAATCTAATAATGTCATGGTATGACCCCTCAGATGAGAGAATTAAAAATTAGGTTGCTCTCCAGGTAAATAGAATTCTGTGTAGTAGTGAATGTCTCTCCTGTGAAGTTCTGCTTCTGTTTAATGTGATCATCATAAAAGATTATAGATCTCTAGAGAAGAGCATTTCAGTGTGACTTTTGCCATATTTGAAAAAGAAGCAATATTCACAGATGTTTCTATTTTAAAAATCAAACAGAGTTTGTAGCCAAGAAAAGAAAGGAAAAAAAGGCTTGGAGGCAAATAGCTTTCAAGAATCAGTGATGATTGTCGTTCAAAAGGTTGGAGTGGGGTTGTGACCTGTGACAAATTATTCACATACAATTATTGGACATTGAAAGCATGCTTCATCTGAGTGAGATACCACTAGGTATGGTGGCTAATCTGTGAAGGGTTTGTGTGGAAACTGAAATATTTGTGTCCTATAAACTAACAGCGTGTATGCAGAAATTCTACTCATGACTGCTGGAATTTGTTAATCTCACCAAACAAACGGAAAATTTTCCTTTTTTCTCTCTACTTTGTCTTCAACTCCTTTTTATGATAACCTTCTATAACATCATAGTTTTTAGTATTTTTTTAATAATGTAAACACTGTTATGGTGCTTGCATAACCAGTTTAAACTTAAAAATTAAAGAAGGCCTAAAATTATTCTGTAAATAATTTCAATGTCTTTTTCTTTTTATTTTATTGAACCATCTTTTTGTAATTAGGAATATAGGGTTAGAAAATGGGTGATTAGGCTGGACACAGTGGCTCACTCCTGTAATCCCAGCATTCTGAGAGGCTGAGGCAGTGAACAGCTTGAGCTCAGGAATTCAAGGCCAGCCTGAGCAAGAGCGAGGACCCCCATCTCTACATCTCTAAAAACAGCTGGGCGTTGTGGCAGGTGCCAGTAGTCTCAGCTACATAGGTGGCTGGGACAAGAGAATCACTTGAGTCCAAGAGTGTAAGGTTTCTATGAGCTGTGATATCACAGCATTCTACAGAGAGTGACAAAGTGAAACTCTATCAAAAAAAAAAAAAAAAGAAGAAGGAAAGGAAAGGATATAAAATGGCTAATTGTTCAAAGAATACAAATAATTTTATCTAGGATTTGCAAAAAAGGAAAACTAAAACCATAGGCAGAAAAATAATGTCAACACTACATGAGATTATTTATATAAAAGACATATTTTCATGTTTTATCTTCACATGCATAAGAAAGACTTGTATATTTCAGCTGTTGCTCCTTGGTAATTTTGGTGCAAAGTCCTTCACAGAAAAAGAATAAGCATGTACATATGTGATGTTGAAATTGACTCCTAGCAGTTAATATGATTTTTGTGTAATAATTAGAGAATTACTTCAGCTTCTACATCCTCAGTGAAAAAATAATTTGATAGTTGGCATGTGGCTGTTGCTCATCTTTATAATATATTGTTTTTAAAATTTAAAGGATTTTTCTATTCTTTCCCTCTTATTATTTTCAGGCAAAAATGGTAAATTGTACTTTATCAGATGCTCTAATCCAGTGGGTTCATAAAGATTTTCTGAAAAAATTGTGACATCAATGCTATTGATGCTGTGTGAGCTCCACAGAAACCAACTTTATTTTTTCTAAAGAATGCATGTTATGCATTTAATTTAGCACTTTAACTTAGCACTATTTGACTAGGCACTATGCATCTGCATAGCATCAACAGTCTAACTTCAGTTTCTAAAGAAGTTCTTGTTGTATGTTCTTTAATGTCTGATGCAAAAAACTAGTTTTTAATTTTTCCTCAGACGAGGAGGTCTTAAGATCAAAAAGGTGAGAGAAATAACATTAAAAAGGGTAGTGTCCCTATCAAGAGGCGTTTAGTAATGTGATGGGTTAATCTTCACGCTGTATAAATGAGCAGCACAAAACATGACAAATAGCAACCAGTTCTTGTAAAATTTAGAGCCTTATCAGCAAATAACAGGTTCTGACAGAAAGTACTTGGAGATAGGATGGCCATTTGTGTCTTCTTTTGAGAAATGTCTATTCAGATCTTTGGCCCATTTTTAAATTAGATTATCTCATTTTTCCTATCAAGTTGCTGAAGCACCTGGCATATTCTCATTATCGATCCTCTTGCCAGATGAACTGTCCCCTGGAAATGAGAGGCTGATGACAAGGTTTTCCTTGCATCAGTTGTTTATTCAAATTACTACTGAGGAAGCCTCAAAGTTAATAAGGTAATGATTATTCTAATTTTGTTTGTTTTTATTGGTTCCAAAACTACCACAAACTTAGAGTTTGGATAACCACAAATTTATCATTTTATGATTCTGTATGCAGAAATCTGACACAGGTCTCCCTGGGTTAAAATCAAGGTGCTCTCAAGGCTGCATTCCTTCCTGCGGGATTTAAGAAAGATGTGCTTCCTTACTCATTCAGATCACTGGCACATTTCAGTTCCTTAGTTATAGTATTGAGATTCCTATGTTCTGTCTGTCAGCCCAGAGCGAGTCCTGGCTTCCAGATCTCGTGCCTTCCTTGTCTCGTGGCCTCCTCCTATCTTCAAAGCAGACACTGTGGGCCTAATTTTCTCTGATGCTTCAAATCTCTCTCCTCAATCTTCTGTCCCATCTCTCTGAACCATCCTTCTGTCTCTCTTGTGGCTTATCAGAGCTCATGTGATTAGAATAAGCCTACCAGGACATTAGAGAATAACATCTTCATCTCAGAGTTTATAACCTTAATCGTAGCACAAAGTCCACTTTGCCAAATAAAGTAACATACACCAGGTTCTGTGGTTTAGTATATGGACCTCTTTTGAGGGCCATTATTCACCTATCACTGGAGCGATAATAGTAATAAATACTATTAGTACACTATTAGTATATTATTAGTACTATTAAAACACCTTTGCTAGGTGTTTTAAATATGTGAATTAATTTAATCCTTGCATTAACTATAAGGAAGATATTATTATCTCAATTTTATAGATGAGGAAAATGAGGCAGAGAAATAATGGGATTTGTGAAATTCATTGAGCTAAAAAGTTAAATAACCTTCTCATGGACACAAACTACTAAACCTGCTATTTAAATCTATTCCCAGTCCATATGATATCAAATCCTTTACTTATTTATTTATTTTTACCACTTTTCCTTTCAGACAGTCAAGTCTTAGCTTTAGGTAGAAACAGTTAAGATAGAAGTGGTCCAACTGCATCTGTAACAATTCATCCCAGGATCTTGACTGAAATCAGCATGGGACTTACGATCTAATTTATAAATATGTGTGTGTTCCCATTAAAAAGGGGAGGGAGTGTAATTTCAAGTTTTAAAGCACATTCATTATTTCCCCTATATCCTAGAATCCACCCTATGGTCTCATTTTAAAGCTCTTTAAAAGTTGGGATATTTAATCATGCAGGATCTTGAGTGAGGAGAATCATATATACATATATATATATAATTTATATATACACACACATATATATACTAAATATATATTTTCACTAACTAGACATCAAAGTTGCAAAAACTTCTTAATAAAATGTTACTATCTAAGGGCTGTGACCATAGATAGAAAGAATGATAGAACAACTTAATATTTATTTTCAGAGGCTTTTTCAGTCAGAATATATATATGTACCTTTGTGGATGTGCATGCATGCATGAAAAGCCAACCTGATGAAATTATAACCTGGCCATATTTCAGGAAAAAAATACCATTTATTTTTAAAACATAAAAAGTATTTATTCCATTTTATTAAAGTCTCTAAAAATAAACACTGAAATAGAAAATTCATAGAATTTTATACATATACCAAATAAATATTATAACCACACAGACATATTTAAATAATAGATGGTTGAAATGCAAGCCAATAAAACTTAACCGTCTCAAGGTTAATGGTGACACATTCCACCTTTAGTTTCTGCCACTACACTTAGAAAAACATGCCCTAAGGTATATCAACTATTTACCAGTAAATAGCAATAAAAATGCCATTACATCCAACTGAGTACACGCTTATGAAAATCAATGAAGTCAATAACAACCTTGAAAATAATCTTGTTTACAAATCCACTTACATTACAGTATATGAGTCCTATATTCTCAGTGGTGTATGACTAGATTTTGTTTATGATGTTATTCACAGAATAAATAGTTTACAGATGAACATATTTGCAACTATGAAATCTTTCATTATTTTCTTAAGTAAAATAATGACTGTTTCTCAATCTGTTCCTCCTTTCATTTATTCTGGAAACATACTAGCAGCAACAAATTCCTCTCTTGAGCAATGAAGAATAGGGAATATAGAAGTTAGGTCAGATTAAGAAGGAAGAGAAAAGCAGCAAAATGGATCACAAATGTTATGTGCTTTAAGATTGGCTGACTGTGCAGCCTTTTGGTAAACATAAGACTCTTTCTTTTAAACATATTACCTTACATTTCTGTTTCACCAATAGGAACGAATTTAGTCCCAATGGATGTTTTATTCCCAAGACTTCCTATTCATAGGGCTTAGACAAAAACTTTAAATATTAGAGGCATATATTCTCAAAAAATATTTTATTATTTTTAAAAAATATTTCTTAAAGGTCCATAAATATTGACATTATTTTTGTATAAATAATAAATGGTCTTTTTTTTCTCATTCCTCTTGTTAAGATTACTCATCTCTTACTTTCTCTATTATTTCATAAATCTGTTTATTTTCAGCAAGTATTTTTTATTTATTTTTATTTGGGGCATTATTTGCATAAAATAAACAGAGAAAGGCAATAAAGTTTATTAGGCTTCTTGGCTATACATCAGTATTAAATTAGCCAGAATTCCAAACTAACAGGAGAACACAAATCTCTTGATATTTTATTTTTTCTCAAAGAAATCTCACATGCTACCAGTATGAACATCACTAAATTGAAAGGTCAAGTTATTATCAAAAGCTGAGCACTGTAATGTTACTTTGTCTCAGAAGAAAACTGAAATGATGCATGATGTTACTCTGAGGAGAATGTAGTGCCTGGCGGAGAGTGGAGAAGCTGAAATGAAAAGGTCAGCGTGTCTTCGGGGACGGTGCAAAGCGCTGTGTTATGAGGGGATCATATTCCTTTACTGAGGTGTAGTCTGCCCATAAACACAGTTTCCTAAAGACAGGGCTAATTCATCATCAGAATGAAAAAGAACCTTTACAAAAATACTTCCTGCAAGTTCTGGGTACTAGTTAGGAGAAACTCATTCGAGATTTAAGACAAAAGCCCCAACTAATCTCAAATATGTATATCGCAAAATCATATGATGGTGGATAATAGTTTTAATCTCTGTGCCTCAACTTCATGGAAAATGAAAGGTTCAGATATTGTTTCTCAACAAGCAAAAGTCTTTCTATCTTCTTAATATTTAAAATGTAGAATTTATGTTTTACTCAGCCAGACCATATATTGTTTAGAGATCCTAAACCAGCTAACCTCTAAAATCTTTTCCAGTTTTTACCTTATGATATTAAGCCATATGAATGTCTCCCCAATACATATCTTCTAGTATTTTAGTTTCCGATAATCACATATCAGGTACCTTCTATGTATCAAAGAACTGTGCACCACAATTGCTAGACATAGGAAGCCATATAATGCACTGATATTCCCTTGGATAGAGGGAATGGATAGAGTTTGGTAAGTGGAAAAAGACATGTACATAGATAAATATAGTAGAGAATTGAAGGTGGGCTGAAAGACCTCTTAAGTTCTAGTTTGAAGACCAGGAGAAAGCCAGTTTTACTTGGGGCATAGTAAGATTATGAGTTTAGAAACATAGTAGTTTATTTTTTAAATTGATAGTTGATCTTTTTGGAAAGATGACAAGGCATGGATCAGCTATTCAGAGGAAAGTCATTCTAGACCAAAATAAAAAAAAAAAAATAGAAAAATCTCAACATTTCCTTGAAACAACTGGACATGGTCAAAGTAATAATTAATGACTCAGTACAGTTGGGGCATAGAATGTAGGGTAAATGGAGCAAGATAGAATGCTGGTGAGGTAGGTAAAGGGTTAATTCTTTCACAAAAGATCCTTTCACAAAAGGTGTGGGTTTTCTGCCATAGGCAGAGGGTTTTTAAGGCAGTAGCAACATGGATAGTGGAGTATATTAAATTGTAGACAAAGCTGTTTAAGACAGTTGAGTATTAAAGTGTAATCACTGATTGGATGTATGCATTTAGGACTCTTGAAATATAATTTGTTAGACTAAAAATTGTAAACTCATGCAAAATATAAAACAAATACAAGACCTATTTTATTAAACTAATTTATGGAGAAATCATTCACATTTCATAAACCGGTTATTTATAACCAACGTGCAATTAAAAGAGCGTTGGGTTAAGATTGCTGGACTAGTTTAAAAACTGATTAATGTCAAAAAGTGCAATAAACTGTGACCTTTGCATTACCTATTCTTTCACATGCAAATTATTTGCATCAACACCCTATAAAAATAAAAAGGTAACCATTTACATTACTAAAATAATACTTTAAGCAGTAATATAGTAAAGATGATACTTTAATTAATGGTACACAGTGAAATAAGAAGTATATTTTTCTAAATTTTGTGTGGGCATGTGCTCCTATATAGATAGAAAAACACATACTTTCTTTTTGCCATTTTTCCAACTTTTGAATATTTTTTTCTTACCTGGAAAAACTGTATCATCAATATTTTAGAATGTATAATCCTTTTTGCTACCTTTATGTACCATGCAACTGAACAGTTTACAATATGTACACATCAATGCTATCATATCCTACCATATTGTATAACTCATTAAAAATTTCAAACTAATTACTTGAGAAAAATTTATTGCCTCCACGAATATTAATGGACAGCATTAAAGAGTAGATACTCACTAATCATTTTTAAGCTTGTTGCAAGTATATCTGTTTTGTCCAACACAGTATCAGACATTTAAGAAGACAATTCTTTGTTCTAACATTATAATCAATTAGTTCAATATGTAAGTTTGCCACTAGATAAAAGTGTAATATTGGGTTTCTGAGGTCCTCATGCACAAGAGAAGCAGGTAGGCTTTAGGTGTGGCTACTCTATCATTGACATTATTCAGCTTCTCAGTAACTCTCAGATTATTCTGAAAGTAATAAAAAGGACTTGCAGATTTTACTGGGTCTTCTTTGACAGATTCCAGGGCCAAAAAAGTGTATGACCGTGATGGATGACCTCACTATGCCGCCATGCTGGATCACCTCACTATGCACCATGCTGTATGACCTCACTCTGCGCCATGCTGAATGACCTCCCTATGCACCATGCTGGATGACCTCACTCCGTGCTGTGCTGTAGCACCTCACTCTGCACCGTAGCACCTCACTCTGCACCGTACTGGATGACCTCACTATGCACCATCTTGGATGACCTCACTCTGCATGGTGCTGGATGATCTCACTGTTTTCCCTGGGTGTGGATGCTCCATGTAAAGCTGTTCCATAAAATTAGTTCTGTGAAATTAGCATAGTAACAGTGTTTGATAGGATGCTGACAAAATTTATAGGAAAAATGAATACTGGATCCTCTTGATTCAAAAACAATTCCTCTTAATAGAAAATGTGAGGACAATTTACCCTGTTTATGTATGGACATATTTTTTTCATCACAAATTAGTGCTCAAAGGCTTTATATAAAATAAGAACAGTCCATTAAATGCTATGGAAAATACAGAGATCAACTATTCTAACTTTGTGTAACTGTATTTGGGGCCAATGTCTTTCAGTAATTAACTGGCTTATATCTAAAACTTTTATGCAACAAATCAATGTCTCAAAATCAATATATTCATGTGCCTAAGTGTTTATTTTCAATAATCAATATAAACATGTGCCTAAGTGTTTATTTTCTGACAAGTTTGTTTTAAAGAGCAGACTTGGGTTACATGGCTGAAAGTTAATTTCATTCATTTATGCAAAAAATATCTATTATTAAATCTCTTTAAATTCTAGGAATCTGATGGCCAAAATTCCATGCTTTCAAAGATCTTACACTGATGTGAGGGGAGGCAGATAATTAGATACATTTATATGTAAGTAACCAGGAAATTTTCCTATGTTAACAAGAAGCATTTTTAAGAGAAAAAAAAAAATCGTGTGATATTGATTGAGTAGCTCTCTAGATTACAAGGCCAGAATGGGATCTCTTTGAACAAGTTAAGTATATCATGAACCTTAAATTTCGAAAGGAAGCTCATCACGAGAAGATAAAAGGAAGAGCACTGAGAAGATAAAGGGAAGGGCATTGAAGGCCTTAGGAAACACACAGCTCAGAGAGGAGATTGGTAGAACATGTCTAAAGACCCAGAAGAAAGCCAGCAGCCTGGGTGCATGGAATGGGGCAAAAGACAGAAACACTGTGAGTTGGAGCTTTTGCTTAATGGCAGAAATAAACATTTGGTTGCAATTTCAAAAATGTTTCTCGAAGTAGCACTATTCCAGCCAGTCTCTATGACATGTAATATGAGGACTTACTTGCCCATTTCTGTTTCCTCAGTGCCCAAATTTATTCATAAAATATATTGTCAAGACACTTAAGATATTTAATATGCCAGCCTGAGTAAGAGGGAGACCCTGTCTCTCCCGAAACAAACAACAACAACAACAAAACCCCCAGAAAACACTCTCTGGGCATTGTGGCAGGCTCTTATTGCCCCAGCTACTTGAGACTCTAAGGCAAGAGGATTGCTTAAGCCGAAAAGTTTGAGATTTCTGTGAGTTTAATGCCATGGTACTCTACCCAGGGTGAAAGAGAGAGTCTCTGTCCCGCCCCCCCCCCAAAAAAAGAGGAAGAAGGAAAGATATTCAATATATTCCTAAGGAGGAATTGGCTTACACTAAGCAAGTATTTAATCCAATGCCTCTATTTTAGTCAAAGGGACAATTAAAGGCATTATTAGTCTTTAGTATATCAGCTGTTCAGAGAAGCAATATTTATAGGAGCTTGCTTGAAGATCTGTCTTCCAGTTATTATTGTATGTAAAAATCTGATCTTGGAGCTACCTTTTCTTCAGAGCTGAGTACCTGATCTTCATCCTAGTCTCAGCACCTTTCCTCCCATAATCAGTTTGTATATAGTATAATCTCATTGACCTAAAATTGAAGAACATAACAAATTCACTTCTGTTGACAAAGTAGATGATCTGTTCAAAAAGTAATTACTGTCTTGTTCTTGGAGTTAGTTGATACTTACTGGGCTAAGCCAAAGGAAAAAACCTCTCCGTTCTTTCTGTGAACCATTTATCACATGAAGGGATTTGGGTCACTGGATGAGGGGGTTTGACGAAAGGAATGAAAAGGCTTGACACAAAGTCTGTTTGGGAGGTCTGAGGAACTCCAGGAGGAGTCCTCCAGAGCAAACTGAGGGTCCTCATTTATTATCATAAAGCAGGAAAAAGTACTTAAAAGTTACTTATCAGAATCAGCACTAAAAAGGGGGAATGTGGAAAGTGTCAGACAGGATGTTTCCAACTTGTTTTTGCAAAACAGCAGACCTTAAGAAAGATCTCTGCCTCCAACATCAAGAAACCTATGGAATTTAGAGAATCTTTACCATAACTATTAGGGTTGGTATTGCCACACCTCACCAATACCTTCTCTCCTGGAGGCCAGTTTTCTCATCTCCTGCAGGTATACAAGTCATGTGCCATTCTCATGATTCTCTGGGTTTCTCAAGCAGGAAGTGAGTCTTATGCTGAAGATCAGGGCACTTTTTTTTCCCCCTCCACACACACACACACCATCAACTACTACCAGAAATGGAGAAGAAGGAGTCTAAACCCTTTGTGGGAACAGTTGTGAATTCAGGCTCTCCTGAGACTTGGAAGGAAAAGGAGAGCTACCCGTGTTTATTGAGTGTCTTTGGCTCCAAGATATAAAAGCAGCTCTAGTTAACTGAAAGGAGAGAGAATGTTTGGAACAATTTGGGGACTCACAGCACGTATAAGAAGTTGTCAGGGCAGGCTTGGGATCATGGAGCAATTGATATGGTTTTATATGAACCAGATGAACAAAAATATAAAAAGGAGGTATAACAGGTCATAACAAGAACTACCTTGTCAACAGGCAGGCACTGGTCTCACTGATCTGGTTGAAATTCCTTGCCTGCAGTGAGAATACCACATGATTATATGTGATTCTTGTTGATGTAAATAACATGTGCGCTGGGTAGGGCTAAAATACAAATTACCACCACAGTTACAAAAGTAGGTAATGGTATTCACCTTATCTCTGAATTGAAAAAAACATCAATAAATACAAAGTTACTTGTTGTGAAAGTAGGGGTCACAAGGAAAACATTCATATCCAGAAATGCCTGTCAAATGTCATACTGCCTAACATGAACTATTATTAGATGGAAAATTAGTGGCATAGGGCTTGGTCATAATAAGCATACATTCCATATTACTGATTATTATTATTTTATAGAATTAGTATATATCTATTTTAGACATACTCCTTTTTCTATCTTGTCTAAATGCATAGATATACAAGTTACCAAAGAGAAATCTACAAGTGAAAACT
>NW_003852427.1:14137366-14141034 GCF_000181295.1 Otolemur garnettii | reverse complement strand
GAACCCGCCACGTTAGGTGTACATGGCTGGCGCCTTTGCCGGTTGAGCCACAGGCGCCGAGCCTGTTGGCTATATTATTTTAATGTATCCATCACTGAATGGTCCCTAAAAGGCATCTCAAGGGGCATCTGGTTTTACTTTTTTTCTTAGGAAGAATACTTTTCTCCACATTGATGGTAAAATTTTATTTTCATGAATAAATTTTAATAAGTGAATTAGTATTAATGTTTTTGTCATAATTACGTAATTTCTTTAGAACTAGATGTACTCTTTTCAAACCACAGATTAGTCCTTCATCTTAGATGTTTTTCTTGTATTTCTGAACACTTTTTTTTCTTTTTTTTGAGACAGAGTATCACTTTGTCACCCTTGTTAGAGTGCCATAGCATCATAGCTCATAGCAAGCTCAAACTCCTGGTGTCAAGCGATTTTCTTTCCTCAGCCTCCCAAGTAGCTGGGACTAGAGGCGCCCACCACAACAACTGGCAATTTTTAGAGAGTAGGTCTCGCTATTGCTCAGGCTGGTCTCGAACCTGTGAGCTCAGGCAATCCACCCCCTCGGCCTCCCAGAGTGGTAAGATTACAGGCATGAGGCCCTGCATCTGGCCTTTCTGAACACTTTGATAAATTTGTTATGGTCTTTACTCTTGGTAATTCAATAATAGTGCTATTGGATCAACTTTTGTTTCTTCCATATGATTTTGCTTCTCTGCGGTAGTTTTAATTTATTGGTATTTTTCATGTATAATCAATTTATCAATGCGTGTATCTCAAGCCTTTATTCAATGCTAGTAATTTAATTTTCAGATATCTCTCTATTTCTTACCCTTTTAACATTTTGCGGGCTTTTTCTTATGCTGTGTTTTAGTTCAAAATGTCTTTCCTGATGTCTGAAACATGGCTTTTTTTGTCCTTATGTTTCAACAACACATTTTGGGATTATTCCATTGAATTCATGTTCACATTGTTTCACAACACAAACCACTTCTGGAAAATTTAATTCTGTTTCTTATGTTTTTACTTTTCCCAGCTGGGGTTATTTTTCCTGTCTTTTGTAATAATTAGATTTTTCCTTCATAATTTTTAAAAAATGTTGGCCTTTTGAAAAATCTTGCTCAGGTATATTTCTCTTTGTTTTGATACACAGTGAGTGAAGTTGTTCCCTTATCACAGAACTATAGACAGGGTACCCTTAACCAAATACAGTTTGAGGTGCTGTCCTTCCCCCTCTTCTCTGCTTTCTTCATTGTTTTGTATGTCTAATGACATGGCGGGAAAAGGGGACCCCAGCCAAGGCAAGATCTGTCATACACTGCACTTTGCCACATTTTTCACGTCACAGATTTTGTTTAATATCTTACATTATGTTCCCACCATCTAGCTGGCAGGGCACAATTACTGTAGAAAGACATCTTTGGATTTCTAATTTTGCAGTTCAGAAACTTTTTCTTTTGAAAGAGCAAAATATAGGCAGTGCCTATGGCTCAAAAGGGTAGGGCGAAGGCCCTAAATGCCAGAAATGGTAGGTCCAAACCCAGCCCCAGCCAAAAAAAAGAAAGAGCAAAATATTCTCCCCATAACTATTTTTACTTGCACTTCATTACAAGAGGCAAAAGATGGGAATAGTTATTCAGTTTGCTTCATCCTTTTGCTAAATCCTGTAAGAATGAACAGTTTTGTTAATTTGTTAGCATAGCTTCTAAGAGATACAGGTAGTTAGAGATATTGGCATTCCTCAAAAATGTGTTTCTTTCTTCAAAGTCTATGAACTGGTTCTGCGAATCTACTGTTAATTTTTTTTTCTACAATAAACATCTTATTAGATAGCAGACAGATGTTTCCCTGTAAAAACTAATTGTTAATGAAAAGAAATAAGAAATTTAGGTGACTATAAGATGGGAAATTGACTATGGTTCTGAACTTGAGCAGTAAAGTGCCTTGTTGTATCAAGAGAACCTTTCTCTTAAAAATTACTTTTTCTTAACTATCCTCTTTAATTTTAATCTGAACCAGTAGTTCTCAATTCTGACTGCACGTTAGCAATAACTAGGAAAAATTTTTTTTGAGTTTCTTTTCTTGGACCCAAAGCTTGATCAAATGCTAAGAAATTCTATGGGGTGTGGTCCAGATGTCCACAGATGATTCTGATAAACAGTGTTAGGCACCACCAAATGTACCATCATCAAATCTGTTGATTTAATTTTGAATAATAAATACCTTTAAGCATTGCTTTGCTCTACAGAAGCTGATGTTTTATTAAATACTAATATCTATCTATTACTATCAATATATTTTGCAAAGATAATGTTAAAACTTTCTTCTAAGAAATGAAAAATGAATACTAGTTAAACTTAGCAGATTTTCTAAGTAAAGCTCAGCTTATGTAACAACACTCATGGATTAAACATGTTCTGTTTGACTTTTCCTTTATAGTTATAGAGTTATCTGATGTCCTATAATATTCAGAGTGTTATGATGAGAATCTAGTGATATTTGTCTGGTATTTATCTCACATCAGATGAAATCCAAGTTATGAGAGAATATTAAGGAACTTCTTCATAGAGGAAATAATTAAGAAAGATAAGGAAGTCCTTTATTCACTAACTTAAAAAATTAGAGTAAATCAGACTATTCAATAGATTCCAGTAATGTTAGTTTTTTCTGTTAGGTTTGTATTTAGAAAAAAGAAGAAAACTTTAGTGTGTTTCAGAGAGTGTCTATCAATGCAATAATACATCACATAGTTTTAGTCAGAATCCTGTGCACCAAAGTAAATTAAAATCTCAGGCGGTGTGCAGGAAACATATTCTGTTTGTGGCTTCTGTTTTAACACTTGGAGCTTAGAAATTTTGTGATAAAATGATCCAGCACAGGCTCAACTCAAAAGATTTATTTACTGATGCACAAAGATGTAGATTTTAGTTGTAAGTCATAGAATAAACTGAATGCTGTGGACAAAAAATAAACATTAGTCAGCTGAAAAGAAATGAGATTATATTTGCTGTTTGGATCAATGGCCAGGACATTTGCTATTCTAAGGTACATTTCCAAATATCCCTTTCCAGATCGCCAAATTTAAGACCTTAAGTATTAGAACTAGAGCATTATCAAAACACAGAGTCCTAGGTGGGGGGGAGGCTAAACCAATAAGATACTATAGTTTAATTCCATGAGCACTCTGAAAAATCAAATATTTCAAATTTATTAAGTGATTGTGATAATTACAGTTTATGAATTCAAAGTGTGCATACTACTCTTGAACAAGAAAGTACAGATATTCATTATTTTTGCTTTCATGAATGCCTAGATGTCTTCCACCACTCTAGGATCACAGTCTCTTGGTTAGCAGGTTGTATAGGTGTCAGGTAGTGATAAGACCATCATAGTGTTACCCATGATTAGATGACTCAGATACTTATTCATAGCCCAACACGGGATAACTTTCTTCTTTTGAGCCTCAGTGTCCGTATCTGTAACATTATAAAGATAAACATACCTATCCCAAAGAGATATGTTACAACTAACCTGTATTTTGGGAAATGTGCATATGTACAGTAGTTGTGGCACACAGAAGTTGTAATGTGTATTAATAAATAAAAATGGGCTCGGCGCCTGTGGCTCAAGTGGCTAAGGCGCCAGCCACGTACACCTAAGGTGGCGGGTTCAAA
>NW_003852427.1:14132746-14137346 GCF_000181295.1 Otolemur garnettii | reverse complement strand
TATTTCTTCACCAAAAGATGTATTTTATAGAACATGATGTATTTTATAAAAATAGATTTTGTGTTAAGGGATTGTGGTCATTTGTTTTTAAAATCTAAATTTTAATCCCAGGCGGTATTGCTGATTTTCTCCTATGAAAACAGAATGCTTTTGTTAGTTATACTACAATTTTATAGAATCCAAGTTTATAATATTTCCTGTTGTATGCCAAGATTCATAGAACTAATTGAAATTTCTTCTACAATCGATGGTCTACTTAAAACTTTGAAATGTGACATTTCTTTATTTTTCTTTCTTTACCTTTGTTTTAAATATAAAATGCTTCTTATATTTTTTGGAAATTTTGATCAGGTAATTTTTTGTTGCAAAAAAAATGCCTGGATCCTGTGAGTTCTTTTATTTTGAGATTTCTTCATAATGGATCTCTACCTTGTTGGTTATAGTATTCTAATGTATCCGTCGCTGAATGGTCCCTAAAAGGCATCTCAAGGGGCATCTGGTTTTAGTTTTTTTCCTAGGAAGAATACTTTTCTCCACATTGATGGTAAAAAATTTATTTTCATGAATAAATTTTAATAAGTGAATTAATATTAATGTTTTTGTCATACATTATGTAATTTTTATAGAACTAGATGTACTCTTTTCAAACCACAGGTTAGTCCTTCTTCTCAGATGTTTTTCTTATATTTCTGAACACTTTTTTTCTTTTTTTTGAGACAGAGTCTCAGTTTGTCACCCTTGTTACAGTGCCATAGTGTTGTAGCTCATAGCAAGCTCAAACTCCTGGTCTCAAGCGATTCTCTTGCCTCAGCCTCCTGAGTAGCTGGGACTAGAGGCCCCCACCACAACAACTGGTGATTTTTAGAGAGTAGGTCTCACTCTTGCTCAGGCTGGTCTCGAACCTGTGAGCTCAGGCAATCCACCCGCCTTGGCCTCCCAGAGTGGTAAGATTACAGGCATGAGCCCTTGCATCTGGCCTTTCTGAACACTTTGATAAATTTGTTATGGTCTTTACTCTTGGTAATTCAATAATAGTGCTATTGGATCAACTTTTGTTCCTTCCATATGATTTTGCTTTTCTGCGATAGTTTTAATTTATTGGTATTTTTCATGTATAATCAATTTATCAATGCATGTATCTCAAACCTTTATCCAATGCTAGTACTTTAATTTTCAGATATCTCTCTATTTCTTACCATTTTAACATTTTTCACGCTTTTTCTTATGCTGTATTTTAGTCCAAAATGTCTTTCCTGATGTCTGAAACATGCCTTTTTTTGTCCTTATGTTTCAACAACACATTTTGGGATTATTCCATTGAATTCATGTTCACATTGTTTCACAGCGCAAACCACTTCTGGAAAATTTAATTCTGTTTCTTATGTTTTTATTTTTCCCAGCTGGAGTTATTTTTCCTGTCTTTTGTAATAATGTAGATTTTTCTCTCACCATTTTAAAAAAAATGTTGGCCTTTTGAAAAATCTTGCTCAGATATATTTCTCTTTGCTTTGATACACAGTGGGTGAAGTTTTTACCTTATCACAGAATTATAGACAGGGTACCCTTAACCAAACACAGTTTGAGGTGCTCTCCTTCCCCCTCTTCTCTACTTTCATCATTGTTTTGTATGTATGTCTAATGGCATGGTGGGAAAAGGGGACCCCAGCCAAGGCAAGATCTATCATAGACTGCACTTTGCCACATTTTTCACGTCACAGATTTTGTTTAATATCTTACTTTATGTTCCCACCATCTAGCTGGCAGGGCACAATTACTGTAGAAAGACATCTTTGGATTTCTAATTTTGCAGTTCAGAAACTTTTTTCCTTTGAAAGAGCAAAATACAGGCAGTACCTGTGTCTCAAAAGGATAGGGCGCCCGCCCTATATGCCAAAAATGGCAGGTTCAAACCCAGCCCCGGCCAAAAAAAAAAAAAAAAAAAAAAGAAAGAGAGCAAAATATTCTCCCCATACCTATTTTTACTACCACTTCATTACAAGAGGCAAAAGATGGTGATAGTTATTCAGTTTGCTACATCTATTTGCTAAATTCTATAAGAATGAACAGTTTTGTTAACTCGTTAGCATAGCGTCTAAGAGATACAGGTAGTTGGAGATACTGGCATTCCTCAAAAATGTGTTTCTTTCCTCAAAGTTTATGAACTAGTTCTGCAAATCTACTGTTAATTTTTTTTCTACAATGAACATTTTATTAGATAGCGGACAGATGTTTCGCTGTAAAAACTAATTGTTAATGAAAAGAAATAAGAAATTTAGTTGACTTAAGATGGGAAATTGACTATGGTTCTGAACTTGAGCAGTGAAGTGCCTTGTTGTATCAAGAGAACTTTTCTCTTAAAAATTACTTTTCATTTTATTCTGTGATTCAGGACTAGTTCTTAATTATCCTCTTTGCTTTTAATCTGAACCAGTAGTTCTCAATTCTGACTGCACATTAACAATAACTAGGAAGATTTTTTTTAAAGTTTCTTTGCTTGTTTTCAAAGCTTGATCAAATGAGAAGAATTTCTATGAGGTATTGTCCAGATGTCCACAGGTGATTCTGATAAACAGTGAGTGTTAGGGACCACCAAACGTATCAACATTAAATCTGTTGATTTAATTTTGAAACAATAAATACCTTTAAGCATTGCATTGTTCTACAGAAGCCGATGTTTTATTAAATACTAATATCTATTACTATCAATATATTTTGCAAAGATAATGTTAGGCTTTCATCTAAGAAATGAAAAATGAATACTAGTTAAACTTAGCAGATTTTCTAAGTAAAGCTCAGCTTATGTAACAACACTCATGGATTAAACATGTTTTGTTTGACTTTTCCTTTATAGTTATAGAGTTATCTGATGTCCTGTAATATTCAGAGTTTCATGATGAAAATCTAGTGATATTTGTCTGGTATGTATCTCACATCAAATGAAATCCAAATTATGAGAAAATATTAAGGAACTTCTTCATAGAGGAAATAATTAAGAAAGATAAGGAAGTCCTTTATTCACTAACTTTAAAAATTAGAGTAAATCAGACTATTCAATAGATTCCAGTAATGTTAGTTTTTTCTGTTAGGTTTGTATTTAGAAAAAAAACTTCAGTGTGTTTCAGAGAATATCTATCAATGCAATAATACATCACACAGTTTTAGTCAGAATACTGTGCACCAAAGTAAATTAAAATCTCAGGCGGTGTTAATATCAGGTGCATCCAGATTAAGCAGAATGATTTTGAAGTATTTCTTCTTTTTTATTATCTACAAGATTTGGCATGATCTGTTTTTTGAAATTATCTTTTATTTTTATTTATAAATATTAGTAGTTTACTTTTTGAGGCTTTGGGAAAATAAATAATAAGTGAATTGATGACTCCATACTGCACCTCAGAGTCAAAGCATTCTATAGTAGTATAGTATAATAGTATACTATATAAAGAGTATAATATAATATACTCTTATTTGACAATGTGAATGTTACTTTCTTTGCATTACTATTATTATTACTGCTTAATACTTTGTTGCAGCAATCGTCTGATTTCTTTTCTGAATGTATTTATCTTCATTCATTCTTTATGAGGTTTTTGTTTCTAGTCCTTATCTTAAACATTGTTACTGTTGTTAAATTTTAAGCCTTTTTAATTTTGTGAAGGCAAAAAGTAGAAACCTAATAAACACATATATATGTAAAAATAAAATAATTAAAATCTCAGGCGGTGTGCAGGAAACATACTCTGTTTGTGGCTTCTGTTTTAACACTTGGAGCTTAGAAATTTTGTGATAAAATGATCCAGCGCAGGCTCAACCCAAAAGATTTATTTACTGATGCACAAAGATGTAGATTTTAGTTGTAAGTCATAGGATAAACTGAATGCTGTGGACAAAAAATAAACATTAGTCAGCTGAAAAGAAATGAGATTATATTTGCTGTTTGGATCAATGGCCAGGACATTTGCTATTCTAAGGTACATTTCCAAATATCCCTTTCCAGATCGCCAAATTTAAGACCTTAAGTATTAGAACTAGAGCATTATCAAAACACAGAGTCCTAGGTGGGGGGGAGGCTAAACCAATAAGATACTATAGTTTAATTCCATGAGCACTCTGAAAAATCAAATATTTCAAATTTATTAAGTGATTGTGATAATTACAGTTTATGAATTCAAAGTGTGCATACTACTCTTGAACAAGAAAGTACAGATATTCATTATTTTTGCTTTCATGAATGCCTAGATGTCTTCCACCACTCTAGGATCACAGTCTCTTGGTTAGCAGGTTGTATAGGTGTCAGGTAGTGATAAGACCATCATAGTGTTACCCATGATTAGATGACTCAGATACTTATTCATAGCCCAACACGGGATAACTTTCTTCTTTTGAGCCTCAGTGTCCGTATCTGTAACATTATAAAGATAAACATACCTATCCCAAAGAGATATGTTACAACTAACCTGTATTTTGGGAAATGTGCATATGTACAGTAGTTGTGGCACACAGAAGTTGTAATGTGTATTAATAAATAAAAATGGGCTCGGCGCCTGTGGCTCAAGTGGCTAAGGCGCCAGCCACGTACACCTAAGGTGGCGGGTTCAAA
>NW_003852427.1:14117326-14132689 GCF_000181295.1 Otolemur garnettii | reverse complement strand
AGGCTCTGTCTCAAAAAATAAATAAATAAGTAAAAATGATAATAACATGAACAGTACTATTAGCTGCAATAATATTGTCTTCAAAGTTCATAAGCCCCCAGTGATAGAATTTAAATTCATTTTAATTACTTCCAATTTGGTCTACTAGAAAGAACATCACAGCTGGAAAGGGGAGTTTCATATTTAAAAAGGGAGCGTGACTTTGTGAAATGTGCTCCAGTGGGTTCAGTATTTGCCATTTTGTCTGATTATAGGTCTGATTGTTGCTGATAATCTTATTAGTATCGTTCCTTTTGATTTTCAGCTAGTTTAGCATTTCATATGGTTGATTCCTAAAACTCTAAGAAATAACTTTGTAGATCTAGTTTAGGAGGAGTTCATACCAATATTTTGAATATGACAATTTTTTTTTTTTTTGCATGTTTTGGCCATTCTTTACAGAACCCTTTGCCACCGTCTGTAACAGTCCCTCCATAGACTTTGTGATGAAAACGCCACTCTTATGAAGTCTTCCAAAATATCTAAGTAAAATAAGCCAATATTGATCTTGTTCTGCACGAATGCTAAAATTGGTCTCAACAGAAAATTTCATTATGGCTCTACCAGCTGCCCTTTACTGCTATTGTTATTTTTAAATGTCTTTTGTACAATACTTTTCTTTCCAATTAAGCAACTTTAAGTGTGGAGGAATCAATAAAGTTATTGTTAAGTAAAAATTATTGTGTGCACGAAAGGGAACCTCACTGCCACATGTGCAGTGGCTGGCAGGAAGGATTCTTTAATTTGTACTAAAGCATGAGAAAATCTATACAATATAACTTATACTTAGGTTCTTTTTTTGTTTATAAATGTCAGATTTTGTATTCTGCTAGCATATTTTTTTTTCTGTTCAGTAGAGCTTCATTTAATGACCATGAAGTATATTCAAAATAAAGTTAAAGACAATAAACTGTGATGATAAAAACCTATTTTATAGAATCAAACCCAATTTTTAGGCCTATACATGTACTTTAAAAAATCTATTATAAGAAATAAGCCTCAAGAAACTACAGAGGCTTAATTTATTAATTACTTTTAAGGATATGACTGGAAAAATAGCCTTCTATACATTCCAATACTTAATTTAACTTTCATAGTTAAGACTATCTAGCTAGTTTTCATTTGCATAACACAAGGGAGGCTTCTCAGAGAACACTTCTGAAGGGGAAGGGAAAGCCCTCCCCAAGTGATTCTGAGCAGAAATAAGCAGCTTCTGTTGTGAGTTTCCTCAGGGCAAGGGACTGGCTCTTTATTGAGTTTGAGACTAATGTTAAAAATGAACAAAAGACATTGTAACCATAACTTTCCATGCACAGCCATATTTTGTCTGCACCAAGTTTCTACCAGAAAAGGGCCCCTCTGATCTCCCAGGAGCACGGGCCTCCCTGTGGGTCCCATCTGCACTGGGCATAGCTGCACGTGTGCCACGTGTGCCAGTCACCATTATGTGAGAGACAAGACAGCTCAGAAGATGATACGGTAATGACCGTGCTTCTTCCTTTCTAGTCTGTACATTCTCGGAGTTAGGCAGTGTTCTTTGTATGTATTTGTATCCAAGGAGCCTAGGAAAATGTCTCATATATAAATAACTTTATCAATCTATGTAATAACTGTGTGTAATACATGAGAGAGACTTTGCTGCTGCAAGCAGAACTGGGCATTCAGGTGTCTATGGTGGTACGTGTGTGTTCATATAGGAGAGAGGCAAGTACAGCTGGCCAAAGTCCTAGCAGCCTTGCTGTTTTCATTTCAAATCATTCTTCTTTTATAAATTTTTTTAGAAGGACTCATAAAGCCTCATCAATGAAAAGCAATTGTGGAAACCATCACTAAAATGATTTTTCCAACTATTCATTTTATAAAGCAATAGTCTTCAGGACTGGGTATGTAAACCTACACAAAGAGTTTCTAGCAGGTACCTGGGCATGCCCATAAACAGGTTTAAAAAGATCAGCCTCCAGATTCTCAGCTTCAATATGGGCCTTTCCTAAAAACGATCTGCTAGAGAGTTTCTGTGATCTGTCAAATCTTTTTTGTTTTCTTCTCAATTCAAAATTGCCCTTTTGCCACTCTACCAAAGGAGAGAGTGCATCTCCCCCACCCCACCTAATGTGACACATTCCCACAGGGTGAAAATGCACTCAGGCACCGAAGGACTGTTCTAGATAGATTTCTTTTGAGGAAAAATTGTAAGGATGAAATGAAATGATAATTAAAGGACTGCACTCTATTTCAGCCATGTAACAAACTAAGGCTTCAGTTTTCTACATATCTTATCTAACTTGTCCATTTATCTTAGAATTCAGCAGTGAGATTTCCATCATGGGACTAAAAATCATATTTAAATATAAATTAAAAACGCAGGCATTTTCATGGAAGTTCAGTCTGATTTTAGCTGATAAAAACTGCCTTTGCCATTTAGATTATGTGATAGACATTTCCCATAAATTGAAAAGACTAAATCGGAAGGTTTGTGGTTTTGATGAAAAATGCAATGTAAGTGAAGTTCAGCACTGCGTCTAACACTGTAAATGAGGTTCAGACATTTCCACTGAACTAAACACAGGGTTGAATTATTGCAAGCTTAATTAAATGAGCATAGTGAAGCTGCTGTGAGGATGGAAATTAAGAGCACTGTATCTGGACTTGTGGTACCAGTAGGTTTTGTCACCTGTCTAAAGTAGGATCAAATAAAGAAAATGCCACAATACTATATGCTTTACACTGTACAATGTTAGGATAATTGTTTATCAAGTTTAAAATCTGCAAGGACAGACAGAGGTTTTCAAAATTCTTTCAAATAAAATAAAAACATTTGAATATCACTGCATAGATTTCAGGCAGGTTTCCAATTCTGTTCTTGGATTTGTACGGCAGTATTAGTGGGAGCATGTATAATTGCATGGAAAGTCGTGATTTAAATAAAACATGACCTTGGCCTCCCCTTTCTCATCCTCTTCATCTTGTAGAATTTAAGCAGAATAGGAAATAGACCAGAGATCTGCATTTAGAAGAGAATCTTTAGGAGTTCTGGTTGAAAATGTTGGGCGGAACACTGGAGTTTGCCTACTTACTCTTCTGACCCAATTAAAATAGCAATCCACCAGAACAAAGCTGAATGCAATATCCTGGTATGTCTTAATCATTGGGCGCTGCAGTCATAAAGTATCATAGACTGGGTGACTCACAAACAACAGAATTTGACTTTCCACACTTCTGGAGGCAGGAAGTGCAATCTAGATCAGGGTGCCAGGGCTGAGCTCTGAGGCAGCCCCTGTTTTCAAGCAGCTGTCTGCCCACTGTGTCCTTAGGTGGCAGAAAGGGGACAAGAGAGCTTTCTAGGGTCATTACTATCATTGGTGACGATACTGATCCTCGCCACGAAGGCTCCATCCTCCAATGTAGTTACTCCCCAAAGCCTTCCCCTCCTAACATTATTACACTGGGAGTTAAAATTTTACCATATTATTTGGGGAGAGGGAGGCACAAACATTTAATCCATTATACCATATAAAAGTGTCCTTTCAGTATCTACTTGCTAATAGCTCTAAAAATTATTTTTTCTAATAACACTGCATGGAGTTGGTAAGACTGGTTTCTTGGTTTACGATATTTGTGATTAATTAGGCTACTTTATTTCAACTTTCACTGATGCAATTATTGGTCAACTCTTTAAGCCATTTTATAACTCGCCAAAAGACTTGTACGAGTCCTTCACTTGTCTGTGGATTTTTATCATCTCATTTGTTACCACGTCTCTGAAGCGATGATGCGTTCTTCCACCTCCCTGTGATGGAGGAAAGTTCCAGGCACCTTCCATGCTTGTGAATTTATTGTTCTCACTTCAATGTTAATCATTCTAGTGGCTGTGCCAGGTCGTGGTTTTAATTTGTATTTATCTGCTAAGAAAGGATATTGATGACTTCCTCAATTGGCATAGGCCATCTGTTTGCTTTCTTTTCTGGAGTGTTCATACGTTTTGACAGGTTTTTAAATTGGGTTCTGTGACTTTCACTATCTAATTTGTAGGAATTATTGATACATTCTTTATACAAGTCTTTTGTCCTATATAATATACATTTTCAGTTTATGATTTATTCGTTTTCTTAATGGCACATAGTAAATCTTGTTTTCTACCTTTCTGCCAACTGCCACGTAGTGAAGATTTTCCCTAAATCTTTTTTGATTTTATAGTTGGCTTTTCCTCTAAGTATATAATTTATATTTAAGTAATTTCTTAATACATTGTGAGAAAGAGGCAAATACTATGGTTTTCAAAGGTTTATTCAGTTTTTCTAGTTCAATTTGTTGAAGACAAATTCTTTTAGCCATTTATTTTTCCTTGGTTCTTTTTCAAATATCCATTGAATTCATAAATGTGAATCTATTTCTGGATTCTCTATTCTGTTATATGTTTGAGCTCTTATGCAATTGAAACAGCAATCCACCAAAACAAAGCAGAATGCAATATCCCCATAGGTCTTAGTGACTGGGGCTGTGGTAATAAAGATTATAGACGGGGTGGCTTATAAACAACAGAATTTTATTTTCCACACTTCTGGGGGCAGGAAGTTTTACATATGAATTTTAACATATGAATTTGGGGAGCAGTGTGGGGTGGTTATTGATAATTACTAGTGTATAGTAAGTCTTAGTATCAGGTAATGTGTGCCTTACCATTATGACCTACTTTTAGGACTGTTGTGATTATTCCAAGTTCTTTGTATTTCCTTATAAATATTTGAATAAATTTGTCAAAATCTTCAAAAGAAGCCCATTATCATTTTCACTGAGACTATATCAAATACAGTACATGAAACAATTTAGAAAAAATTGACACCTTAACAATATTTAATTTTCCATCAATGAAAGTGGTTTACTTTACATTTGTTTATCTTAAGATTCTGTATTTTTTCTGTACAGGTTTTGAACATCTTTTTATTCATTATTTAAATGTAATTTTTTATTCTAAAGGAATTCTATTTTTTAAAATTTATTTTTCTGATTGTGCTTTTATTAATTCCATCCACCTCTTTTCTTTCTCTTCTCTGATCTTAATTATTCTCCTTCTATTAAATTTTGGTTCCACTCATTTCACCTTTTTTTTATTTTAAGAGAAATTTAGATTATATATTTATATTTTTTATTCAGATATAATTTTTTAAAAATTAAAAATTCCCCTCCAAACAATGCTGAGCCCAAGAGTTTGAGGTTTCTGTGAGCTATGATGCCACAGCACTTTATTGAGGGCAAAAAAGTAAGACTGTTTCCAAAAAAAACTTATACCAGAAAAAAATCATTTTATCTCCTCAATATTTAGTATTTTTGTTACATTTTACATATAATTGTATTTATATGTTGATTACTATATAAATGTAAGTAAATTTATGTATAACTTTACATATATACATTTCAAATAATTAAGAGATGTATGTGTATTGGCTCGGCGCCTGTGGCTCAAGCGGCTAAGGCGCCAGCCACATACACTTAAGGTGGCGGGTTCGAATTCCCAGCCTGGGCCCGCCAAACAACAATGATGGCTGCAATCAAAAAATGGCCAGGCCTTGTGGCGGGTGCCTGTGGTCCCAGCTACTTGGGAGGCTGAGGCAGGAGACTCGCTTGAGCCCAGGAGTTGGAGGTTGCTGGGAGCTTGATGCTATGGCACTCTACCCAGGGGGATAGCTTAAGGCTCCGTCTCAAAAAAAAAAAAGAGATGTATGTGTATAAATGAAAGATTTTTCTTTTATATTTACCCATATATTTAGCATTTCTGTTGTTCTTCTTTTTCTCCAGAAAACATAAACTTCCATATGCTGACATTTTCTTAAAGAATGTCCCTCCATTTCTTATACAACAGAAATGCTTGTAACAACTTTTTCTCCATTCCTTTAAATCTGGAAGTGTCTTGAATTCACCCTGATTTCTGAAGAAACTCTTTGGTTTTTGCACTCCATTGGCATTCCATTGGCTTATGGTTCCCACTGGTACCAATAAAAAGTCATAATTTACATACTTCATCCAAAGCATGTATTGTATCTGGTTTGGCTATTTTTCAGATTCCTTGTAATCTTTGTATTTTAGCAGCTTGATGATAATGGGTTGGGGGTGTGTCTTTGTATTTATCCTGCTTAGGGGTTGCTGAATATCTGCTTTGTCACCAATATTAGGAAACTTTTAAGTATTACCTGTTCAAAACTGTTTATTTCCCGTTCCCTATTATCTTTTACCTTGGTTGCTAAGTACATATATATTAGCCTGACTGATAGTGTCTAACAGTTCACTGAGACTTTGTTTTTTAAACCATTTATCTCACTGCTTCTTAGGTTAATTGCTCTTCCTCCATATTTGTGCTGCAGCCTCCAGGCAGATACGACAAGTTAGTGAAGTTTTCATCTGAGTGCTAACAATTCCATCCTTTTGTCAATAGTCATCATTTCCCTGTGGATACTCCCCATTGACTCACTGTATATGACCATGCTATCCTCAAACCTGTCAGCATGTTTGGTGAGCATTTCAAAGTCTTCATGTGAGATACCAAAGTCATGACTGAATGCTTTCCTTCTTTATTATGGATATTTGGCCACTTCTTTGCGTGTCTGATAATTTTGATTGCATAGTGTAGATAATCATTTTAAGGATTCTAGATTATAAAATTTTCCTTTAAAGAATACTGATATTTGGGGCGGTGCCTGTGGTTCAATGGGTAAGGTGCCAGCCCCATATGCCAGAGGTGGTGGGTTCAAACCCAGCCCTGTCCAAAAAAAAAAAAAAAAAGAATACTGATATTTGTTCTATCAATTTGTTAAGTTCTAACTGAACCTTTTCATTTGAACATCTGTGGTTTTACTCTTAGGAGGTCCAGGCTCACATTGAACTTAGTCTCAGGAAATTGCAGTTATTTTAGGGCAGAGTCCTCCCTCCTTAAAAGAGTCCCTTGTCAGAAATCAGCTGCAGGCTGACATGCTAATTGTGGTCTCTTCACTGTGGATATGATGGTACCTTAACCTATTTGAATATGGCATGACTCTAGTATCGAATTTCAGCTTCCATCCAACAACAGGTGAACTTTCATCCAAGGATTTGTGGTGAATGTCCTTACAGATTTTAGAGACCCCTTCTCAAGAACTCTGTCTTTTTTATGACTTTGCCCTACTAAGCACAGTAATTGGGGAACTGAGTATCTTTCTTCTTTGATCAGCAATACTACCATGAAGTGTTTAGGCTCCATCCCTCTGAGTCCCAGTGGAATAGGGCCACCATGCAAAGAACTGAGGGGTAACAACATTCACCTCACACATGTCCCTCTCTTTAGCATCACTGTGCTGTGTTCCCCATTTTCCAATACCTTAAAGGACTTGCTCACATTTAAGTCAGTCCTATGGTTATGTTCAGTAGGCCAGCAAGAATGGTGGCAGAAGGAAAAATGAAAGGTTCTCTAAAATATTTAGCATGATTTCCCTTCATTTAAAAGGGAACATCAAATGTATTTTTAAAAAGCCATTATCGGTCAAATCATTCACCAGAATGCCATATAAAGAGCAGAAAGGTAGGCTACATGCTGTAAAAAACACAAATTGTAGAAACTGAAAACCTAATAATGACAAACCACATTGATTTACAGCATTTGCTTTATGCACAATAAAAATTACCAGCCATGAGAAAATAACATAGACCACTTAACTAGCTATGCAACTATTGACTGTGAGCTTGTGAGCACACAGAAGACTGGACTGCAAGGCTTGTGTATTTGTAGAATAATACAATGTCTTTGACATGCACATAAAAATATATATGAAAAATCCAGCTAACATATGAATAAGTATAATGATTATGATACTGATGATGGCTAGTACTTTTGCAGTATGTATTATATACCAGACACCGATATTAACTACGTTGATCTCCAAAAGAATTCTATGAAATACATATGATGATTACCCTGACTTTTGAGATGAGTAAAGCAAGGCACTAAGAGGTTCCATAACTGGCCCAAGTCACAGAGCTAGAATCCTCCTAAGTCATTGATTCTTATAAAAATAATATCATTTTATTTGTATCTACATGTTTGGATTTTTAGAATTTTGTTATAATAACTTGTGAACTGATTTCCTGACTCCACTATTCTTATTGTTTTGACAATTAACACCTTGTTAACTGTGGACAGGTGTTTCTCGATGGGAGACGAAGTTCCAGCCAGGTGTTAATGAAAAGGAACATGAAAGTTGGGTCAGGAAGACACAGGAACATTGCCATGTGGCTGACAGAGGACTGTAAATTCGTTTTTTTTTCTGCCAAGGGAGAGTTGTATTTTCTTTTAAAATCCCTTTAAAGGAAAAGTGGTTTTTTGACAATTTTAAAGAGCTTTTTGTAATTCTTTGATTTTGATTTAAATTAACAAAATTTGCTGATCTGATTAATGTAAATACAGCTTTGATCATTGATTCTGCATCAAAATGAATCTTTATGAAACTCCCTGGGAGTAGTCTTTGCTAAATATTATACTGTATTTTATAATGAAAATGTTATAATGAGAATAAATGTGGAGGAAGAAGAACATATATTAATAATATTTGAACAGAAATAACAATTCTTTCATGGGCCAAAAGTAGTCTGTCTTCCCCTTTATGTAGAAACATAATTAGATAATATAGTATGACCTCCAGAAAAACCCAGTTCATCTAATATTAAGGATTTTATGAAGAAATTATTTTTGTATTTTCTTTGATCTATTCAACTATTAAAAAATTGTGTGTTAGCAGGAAATTGTGCCCCTTTTCACAAGCATGGTTACAGAAATAAGGTATTATACGCCTCCCAAACCTATCTAGATTAAGAGTATAAATATAGTGGCCAAAATATTGATTAAAAATTGAAATAATATTATTTTGTGCCTATACGATAATAAACATGAAAAGTTTTCACCAGTCTTAGTGAGGATAAGGTGACTTGGGCACTTCTAATGTATGTGATAAAATAAATATCGGTAAAATACATCAGATGATGACTAGAGTAAGATAGTAAAGAAAGAAGAAGGTGTAGAAATGCCTTAAAATGTATCAAGAGATAAATAAAATCACACTTTAAAATTATGTATTTTTATTACATCTACTGAAACACAAAGATGTTGAAAAGTTTACCTTTTACTATAAATATAGATGAAGTACTACTGAAATGAAGTGAGGGGTTTCTGCAATTTTCAATGGGTGGTCACAGTAGAGCTCAATGAAAATATAACCTTAAAACAAAGATTTAAATAAGGTAAATATCTGTAATTTTTTTAAAAACACTTAGATGCTTAGATCTTTAATCCTTTTGGAATTTGGAATGCTGAGGGGATTCAATTTTCCCCTCAAAACAGATGATCAGTACTGTTAAAACCAAACCAAAATTCTATCCATTGTCCTGCTATGTCAACATTATCATAAACCAGTGACCCATGAGCCTACTTCCGGTATCCTTTTAAAATGCCTTTGGGGCAGAGTACAGTGGCTCACCGCTATAATCCTCTAGCAGTATGGAAGGTCCAAGTGGTGGATGCCTTGAGCTCAAAAGTTTGAGACCATCCTGAGCAAAGGGAGATCCTGTCTCTACTAAAAATAGAAAAACTAGCTGGATGTTAGGGCAGGAGGCTACTTAGGAGGCTGAGGCAAGAGGTTTGCTTGAGCCTAAGAGTTTAAGGTTGCTGTGAGGTCTGATGTCAGAGCATTCTACCCAGGGTGACAGAGTCAGACTTTGTCTCAAAAACAAAAAATGCCATTAACATGCTTTTTTAATTCCTGACCCCAAAACACATAGTTTTATTTAAAAGTTCATGTACTTTTATTTAAATGTTTCAATTTATATGCAAATATGATTTATGACTCATAGATTTATGTTATCATTATACTATAATTATATTTTGAGATCTGATAAAGTAAATACTCATCTTTTATGGCTTGGTCTAGATTTATACTTTGCTATAGTCATCAGAAATGTCAGAAAAATTTTAGAAATTTAGAAATATTTAGAAATAATTTGTAGCAAAGGGCATTTTAACTATATTGAATTTGCAGATGACTTTTGGGAGAACTTAGCTTTAAATTCAAACATATATCTCTCCATTTAATAGTCAGGCATTGTGGCGGGCACCTGTGGTTCCAGCTACTCAGGAGGCTGAGTTAACAGAATCACCTAAGCCCAAGAGCTGGAGGGTATTGTGAACTGTCATGCTACAGCACTCTACTGAGGGCGACAAAGTGAGACTGTCTCTAAAACAAAATATATATATATATATATATCCATTTAATCTGATTTTCTTTAATGTTTATAATTTCACCAAAGTTTTATTCACTTATTTTTAGGTTTGTACTAAAAACTATAGGTTTTTAGGCTTTGTACTATTTAATTTTTGCTGCTACTATAAATTTAATCTATTCTCTTACTTTCTGAATTAGTTAATGCTGGTTTATCATGTTTAATTTGAAGATGTGTCTGTCATGTTGTTAAAATCTTTTATTATAATAATGTGTTCATTATTGTCTTTGATTCTCTGTAGAGACATTAATAATAATAATAATGACAGCCTTCTCTTTCTTTTCCTCTTTCTATAGTATTTTTGGATTGACTAGAAATCCACAACTATTTGGAATGTTGTTCTTTTCTTCATTGTAACAGGAATATTTTCCCATTGTTTAGCTATTAAGTATGACAATTGCTACTACTGTTCGCACGAAATTTTTATCAAAGAAGGTTCCAAATAGATTTGATCACTGCCAATAGTGTTTGGTCAGGTTTCTCTCCTAAGATCAGTTGCCTCTGCCAGAAAAATTTGATAAATATTTTTATGAGACTGAGTCCCTGTCAGCTGCATGAAGATGGTGGCAGACAAATATTTTTATCATCACCCCTGCTCACAAGCCTGACATGGGGAATATAGATTGTGATAAAAACAGTTATAATTAATGTAGGGATTATAATTTTAAAACATTAAAAAATGATTTTAATATATTTTTGTGTGTATGTCTTGTGAGTTTCAATTAATCTGGTCAGAGGCTTGTGAGTGAATCTTCCATGTTCTGCAGAAAAATAAACTGTTTGAACTTAATTACCATGGTGGAAATATTCCTCCACTGCTTTAATTTTCTGTCATTTCTCCTCCATTTGTCTGAAGTCACTATTCAGAATTTTAAATCATTCATTTGCATAAGAATTATTTCCTTAGCTCCAGACAGTGTGAACATTTTCTATGCAGATTAAAGTGGGCTCATAAAAAAAACTTTAGAGAAAAAGTATGAAAAACAAATTCCCAGAAGCCCAAATCAGGTCTAATAAGCTGCAGTGAATTTGTATGTGCAGCAGCTGCTGGAGAAATGCAAAGATGCCATCAGGTAGGATGCAATTTAGATACAATGTTCTATTGTGTACATGTTATTATTTTTTTTTATCCTGGAATAGGAATTTAATACTTTACACAGCTCCTAAAATTATGGTGCCTTTTGGAAAGCTTCTAAGATCAGATTGTACTAAGATTGCTGTAGAAAAATAGGGATTATCCAGTATAGAAAAATGTAAGATGATTTTCCTTCCCCCTAAAATCCCACTGGCCAAAAATAAGAAAAAAGTGTAATGAATTTTAAAACAAGAAGCTTACATGTTGTTTGCCCTTAAGCACTTTAAATTTTCTAATGAAGGAAACATCTCCCGCTGAGCTTCTGCACAGAAAACCCAATAAAGTTTTTATTAAAACGAACAGTAACAGAAAAGGCAGGTTTAAAGTCAATTTTCTGTATGGTTTCATAAAAACTTTTGCTTGTAAAAACCACTGAAGTTTTTCATTAAAATTCATAAAGGTACTCAAAAAATCTACTTTAACAAAATACCTATTAATTAGGTTCGGAGAAAACTGTATGACTAGAAGAAACAATTTAAATAAAAGCAAAATGAAACTCGATGCCACTTGAGAATAACTTTTCAATGAGTAATAGTTTTATAATGCAGTTAAAACAGAAAACTTTGGACTGAACATATGGAGCCAAAAAGGTATCAGGCAACTATGCATAAACAACTTCGTCAAATCACCTAAGGTTGCTTGAGCCCGAAAGTTTTTTGCAGAAACTTTGAGTAGTTTCTTTATTATCTAGTGAAGATTCTTCCACTATGACGCACATCATAGTAAAAGCCAGTCTTGATGTTGAATAAACCAAATATGATTATTAAAACTGAAGGATCATGTTTCAGCTGTTGCAATGGACAATTCTTAAAGCCCTAAATCATACCGTGTAGGAGGTAAGACTTTGTAGAATACTTTTAGATCCCTTTGTGAGAAAAACAAAGGAGCTTTGTAATTTACATCCCTCCTCAAAGCGACTCATGAAGACTAGATTTTGCCTAAAAAGTAAAAGCTGAGCAGGTAAATTAGTAGATAAATATACACATTGTACTTGTTTATCTTAGTGTTAAAAGTTTTTCAGTGAACCCAGCTTGGGAGGCTGAGGCAAGAGAATGGCCTAAGCTAATGTGACCAGACATCCCACTTTGGGTGGGACAGCCCTGATTTTTAACAATTTGTCCTGTGTCCTGTGGCATTTTTAAAAAGCCCCGATTTTTGGAAAGAATGCATGACAAGCTAGGGAACACAAGAGAACAGGAAGGGAATATATGATTTTCAGCTGCCATGTGGCTACTTTGCCAGGATATGCATTTTATATTATTTTTGTTAATTTTATAATGTTAAACTTTAATAATAACAAATAATTGTTGAGAACTGATTATCGAGAACTGCTTATCAAAGTTTGCATTGTTGTCAGGCCCTGCCCGCCAGGCCCCGTGCCCCCCTTTCAATAGTGTCCCACTTTACCAATGTTAAAATCTGGTCACCTTAGCCTAAGCCCAGGAATTGGAGGTCACTGTGAACTGTCATGCCATGGCACTCTACCAAGGGTGATAAAGTGAGACTCTGTCTCTAAAAAAAAAATTTTTTCAGTGAAAAAATAGAATCCTTCCATTAATTGACTTTTTAGATATTATAATCTTAAATATGAGTTCTATGTGAGCTATGGTCAAAGTATGAGCATCTCTTAAAAGAATCTTTACCCATGCCTTACTTAAAAATAATTTTTTTAATGTAAGCTTTAGATTTTGAATGTTAAAAGCCACTTATCACAAGTAAAATATATGCCACAATCACCTGTGATAGGATCCTGTCTCACACTTCCTTGTTACTACATTGTTTCATAGACTGCCCTGATATGAGCATTCCTGAGTGTCTTGATCTCACCTTGAACAGATTAAATGTTTACAAAGTCTCCTTTTTGATGGATCTTCCCATAATAACCTCTTAAAACTCGGGGAAGATATACAAATAATATCAACACTTATGTGCAGCTCACAGTCACTAAAAGACATGGTGAGAAGTCAATACCTTTTTTCCTTTTCATAGCATTTGAATCCATTTTTTCAGTTTTTCCCATGCCTGCTACCACCTCTGCCTCAGTCATACAAACATAGCGGCTGTCAATTATGGACAAAACCAAAACAGTATTTCTTTTCTTCATTCCCTTTAACAAGATACACTTCCTGGAACTTCTCTTACTTCTTCTTGGCTAAAAATGACTTTAGGACAACAAGGCCCTACTCCTATCACCTTCTGTTCCTTTCAGGATATCAAGTTAGATTTCTTCTTTAATTTAGCATCCCAGAAGAAACAATCTGAAGTTCAACCTTCTGACAAATTAATTGGATATGGACAGTTTATTGCTGGGAGGAATATTAGACATTATCAACCCTAATTCCTCAATATGCCTATGAGGAAATTCTAAATTCAACAATGTCAGAGTGTCTCAGTTTCTCAGGGCATAAAGGACATAGGATCTAGGTGTGACTCCAAACTGAAAACATTTATACAGTGTGAGTTTATACAGAAAGTAAAAGAGCAATGAAAATACGTGCTTAATAAACTTCTGTTTACCATTTTTTTAATCTTCATGTCACCAACCATAACCTTTAAGTCATTTAATCTCAATTTTATAGAATGAAATGTCAGATTTAGGGACTTGTCTGTATAAAGAACAAAGGTAGTGATGTCAAAATATTAAGGCTATCCTACAAAGGTAATGATGTCAAAATATTCAGGCTATCCATAAACACAGGGCACAAAAACAACCCGTGTTGGAAAACCACTAACTTCTGTCCTTGCCTTTCTGACCGATGTTAGTTTTCTAATAAAATCAATTTGGTAATCACAATAAAAACCCTTTATCTATCTTGACTGACTATGTCATTTCATAGGTATATAGTTGTCAGAAAAGCACCAAAGTAACTTTCAGACATATTGATTATCAAAATTAAAATGCTATTGGGAACGCACAAAATCAAAAAACCTTTATCATGTTACAGATTAAATGTTTGCTCCACCTTCCATTCCTATATTGAGGTTCTAACACCCAGTCTTACGGTATTTGGAAGTCATGAGGTCAGGGCCTTTCTGTTGGAATCATGTCCATAAGCAATGTCCCCAGTGAGCTTACTTTCTGTCTTCCCACACTCATGTCAGACATTTTTACTTTCTCCTTCCACAATTAAAATTTCTAAGTATTAAGAAAAATTCAATAAATTGTAATAATTTTAAATTGTCTCAAATTCTTTTATCGTAAAATTCATGATTTCTCATGGTCAATTATTGTATTTACTTTTTTTAAAATTGTATAATGTCCAAAGAGAAGTATGCAGTGGTCTTCATCTGTATAGTAGAGGGAAATCATTATTCTCTGTAACAGGAATACATATAACCAAAAAAATTAACTTGGCATTCATTTAGCTTTATAGGGTTTTATCAGTTTCATGCATGGAATACCTCATAATAAGCTTTGGTTCAAAAAGATAAAAACCTAAGAATCTGTGATTTTCTAGACCTCTAGTAAATCCAGAATGGTTGACTCAAGTTTTAAAAAAATCACAAGTAATTTCCTTACAAAAGGAAAGAAAAGGGGCAGAGGACAAAAGGTCAGCTGAGTTCTTCATCTTTCTTAGACGCTTTCATGAAAGTAACACTGAACAGTTTCTAATTGCAGCACATTGACCTGCACTGTGTCTAAGAAACACTTCTTGGTTTTTAGGAAGGCTGAAAAAATAGCTTCATACCTGGAGACTTTGTTCTCCCCTGTACACTTGAGGTTCTGTCAGTAAAGGACAGAACCTAGTTATCTAGGTGTGATAGGTTAAGTTTGATAGGTAACTAGGCAGTTTGATAGGTAACTTAGAATCTACTAAATTTCCTACTACATATAGAATAAATCAGCCAAAAATCAAGAGACAACAATGAACAAAGAATTGTCTGGAATTAATGGG
>NW_003852427.1:14092507-14117283 GCF_000181295.1 Otolemur garnettii | reverse complement strand
CATTTGTACATAGATCATAAATACATTTATGCCATTATGGGATTCAATGTGTTGATTATTTATACAAATTGGAGTGCTTACATCCTACTAATCAACATAGCCTTCACCTCCTTTAATGTTGACTGAAGAAGGTACTCGAAGAGAGCAGTAGAGGGCGCTATACTGGTAATGGACTGGTAAGGGAGCAGAACACAGTCTGAAGCATGGAATATTCCCTATCCCTGAAATAAGGATGACTGCCAGTACTCACTGCCTAGATCTCAAAATTGCTATGAACAGCTATTATTATATGTGTCTGACCTCCATTTTTCTCCATTTTTAATAAGCCTGTCTATTGCAGATAATCTCCTAATACAAAATGATGGTGTTGGAGAGGATAACTGTGATAGACACCCATGGGGCTGGACAGTGGGACAAGAAAAAGAGGTGTAGTGTGCCATCACGTTGGCTTGTTCTCTCCTGCAGATTTTGGAACTCTTTGACCATATATGAACAAACCTAGCCAGTTGGACAGCAAATAGCATATGGCTCTTTGCTGCAATTACCCAAGCTGACATATGACTGGTTTACAGAGGCACTGCCTAACTATTGGCAACCAAGAGTAGACCAGAAGAAGAGCCGTCTGAAAGAACCCCTCTCTCAAGACCTAAATCAATATTTGTTTCTTAAGTTGTTAAGATTTTACATTTTCTTTTTCATTGGGAAAACTCAATTGATAAAAATTATAATAACATAAAATCACACTCATTTTTGAAACAGCCTCGATTTGTAACATTGATCACTACTTATTATAATACTCCCATGTAGTATGATTATGACTTCAAATGTTTTTTTCTACAATGTATGCACTTTTACAACTTATGTTTTATTTGATTTAACACTATGTTAAGTGCATGAATGTTTGTGACATTTTATTATATTTTATGCTCTTTCCATTTAAATGCTCTTTGACTTAAATTACGTTTATGTCTTATGTAAAATATCCACTTACCAAATTTGTTTCGTTAGCTTTTGTCAGATAAGACCTTTCATTACATGTCATTTTGTGAAGGAAAATTGAAAGAAATTGTATTTATGATATTAATTTATAAGCTTAAACTTTTGGCCAGTTTTACTTATTTTAAATATTACTTATATCATTTTTTTCACTTAAATATTCATCATTGAATACAGTTGTGATTTTTATTCCATTTTATCTTTTTATTAAGTGTTTTGTAAGGTGTATGCTATATGTATATAGTATATATAATGTATATATATTTTTTACTAACTAAAGCTAATATTTTATCTCCACATATTTAATTTTTATTGGTTGTCCATGTCTTTTAACCTCTTTATACACATTATGCTATGTATGATAGAAAAAAACTTAACATATTTTCACATCTCCTTCCATTTTCCCACCAAAATCTCTCATTTTGACTTTATCTAGGGTTTTACTTCCAGTTGGTAATAATTATTTTTTTCTACCATAAGTATGGTATTTAGCTTTTGGCTGTAAGTTGTACTGATCTCTTTCTTCATTAAAAAATCTTTAAATACCTGAAAATTCTTGGTTCTTCATTCTCACTTGATTTTGAACATTTATTTATGTTTTAAATTTAGTAGGACATTTAGAAGACTCCTAGTCGTCTATCCAACTGCCAGTCTATTCTTCTTTACTGAAAGACCCTCACCTTCATTGGGGAGTTCTCCCTGACTCTGGGTTTTCCCTTCTGGGATCTTAGTTCTGTCCTCTTGGACATTCTTCGTATTTTGTAAGAAATAATCCTGTGTTTGCATCTAACTAGCTTCCTCAGGCTGGTCCCTGGCCATAACAGGTTAGGGATTGAGAAGTCTCTTTTTATTTTGAACAATCTCTGTCAATTTTCATCCTAGCTAGCAATGTTTTGGCCAATGAAACTCTCTTAAATATTTTTTTAATTTATATGCATCTGATATATGCCTTCTTCATGCCACAAAGGAAGCAGTCATAGTTTTTTGTTCTGGTTGCTTTCTTTTCATTTTTAATGAAATAGACCTTTCTATTCCTGGGGCATGTTAGCTGCTATGGGATAATGATGTTAAGATCCATAGAAATGCTTTTATCTAGCTGATAGCAGACTAGGTATTGTCTTAACACTTTCAGAGATTTTTACCAAGGAACTTATATTTAAAAGTTTGTTGTATTTAACAAAAGTACTTCAGCTATATTATTTAGATGAGTTAATCTTTATCTTGAGGCTATTTCTTACTTTTCATGGCTTGAGAGTCTGGAATTGAAGAGCAGTTTAGTTTTTTAACACAGTAAGTGTTGCCCCCTCTCTCGTCCCTCTAAATTCCATATGCAAATTAAACTGTTCTTTCTTTAGCTCATTTTCTCTTCTTGTTTCTTATCACACACAGCTAAAAGAATCCAACTGACATTTTAAAAATTATGGCTGGAAATTATCTTCACTACTAGATATAGATTTATTTTCTATCTTTTAATTTACTTCAGGCAACTTTTCTTCTATCTCAAAACAGGGATTGCCATTTTCCCAACCTGGCACAGCAGCTTCGCCTCTGGTGTAACAGCCTCATGACTTCTCATGTCCTGAAAGAGGGTGAGTCAAGCAAGGCTCCTCTGTTGCAAAAGTTAAGATAGGGACTCACACTCAAAGTTGTGCTAGTATACTTCCAAAAATTTTGTATTCTACATGTCTTATTCTTAAGGAGGCACTTTCAGTTTATATGATTTTTTTGAAAATTTATTATAATTTCCTTCCTACTTTTCCAGCCACCTAAAGGTAGTTTCAGATGGAATCATCCATATGTCTGTAGTCAAGAATCAGTGATCTAAGTGGCTATCAGCTGAGTTGGGCAGATGGTCATTCCTCTGGCCTACACTAGACTGATCTCAGCTGGACTCATATTTGTCAGTTTGTAAGTTGGCTGTGAGTAGGTAGTTTATGATGGCTTCATCTGGAACACACACCTTGTGCCATATGGCAATCATGAAGTACTAAGAGTAAGAGGGGAAGGTGTGAGATCTTCTGCCTAAACATGGATCTGTCACAATGGTACTTTCATCATAATGGCTTTCCTGCCCTAGATTGGAAAACTAATGTAAAACTAAATGTAAAACTAATGTAAAACTTCAGTAAAGCACATGAGAGTCTCTGAATGCACTGAACCTCCATAAACCCACATTCCTCCCAGGATCAATGACAGCATTTGGGGTTTCCTTATGTCAGCATCAACTGATACATCAGTTCTTCAAAGTTCTGAGTACTCCCTTTTCCACAATGTGCTTTTAAATAGGAAATTGGCCATTAGTGACTTTATGTAAAGAATGTCAATAACTATCTTATGTGTGTGTATATATATATGTATTCTTAGAAGAATGTAAGAAAATATATATATATATATATTTGAATAGTTCTTCAAGGGGTCCTTTCTCAAAGTTAAACTGATGGTCTCAAAGTGACAATTGGATAACATCTTAAGACAGAAGAAGGGATTAACATTTTCCATGGTTATGGATGAAACCAGCCTTCTGCTAGCCAAATTTCCTTTAACTTTACATAGTTAAGTGGACTTATTAATAGCTTTTCCCATCACCCCTCTTGTTCCTCAGAATGCCATGGTATGTTAGCCATGATAGAGATCCCTTCAGATTAAATAATTGGCTGCAACATTCAGCTTACTGACAACTAAAATAGTTGTATTCTCCTGTCCATGATGTTTAAATGATACCACTTGGCTTCTGGTTTAGTTATCTCAGGGTACTGTAACAAAATACCACAAAGTGAGTGGCTTATGAATAATAAAAATTGATTTCCCACAGTCCTGGAGGCTGGGAAGCCCAAAGTCAAGTTTCTGAAATATCCTTTTCCAAGTGGAAAGGCAGTCTTTCCTGTATGTCCTACAGGTAAAAGGGATGAACAATCTCTCCAGTCTCTCTTTTATAAGAAATAATCTCAGTCATGACCTAATTACTCCCCAAAGCTCACTTCCAAATATCATAACACTGGGGATTAGATTTCAATATTTGAATTTTGAGAGGACTTAAACATTCAATCTATAGTAGTCTCTAATATTCTAAAATTCTACCTTGCTCATTAGTGCTAAGTCTAATCAACAACAGCATCTCTTTTTCTCTCAGCTTTGGTCTGAACTACACCATCTTCATTAATCTTCTTAAATGCGTGGGGATTTTTTTTATTGCCTTATTGGATAGAGTTCATTCAAAATGGTTTTGATAAACCCATGCACAGTGTGGATTCTCTGGTATAAAATAATAAATTCCTTATAACATCTCTGCCTACCTGAATCTTTTTAGAGTTTTCCTTAATTCTGGGTCAAAGCAATTCAGGTATGTCTGGTATAGACCATTTTCATGTCCAAACTTCAAAGAGTCATCCCAGCAGCATATTAGGAGTGGTTCTAGGAGTCTTTGCCAGGACTTTAAATTCTGACTCCTGAGAGAGCTTCCATGTCAAAAAGCGTTCTCATTTATAGGCTTTTATAAAGGCATTTCTGATATAATACCCATAAGACCCATGATACTCACTTTCCCAAGTTATTAACACACCTGCAGTGTGCTCTTATAATTCTTTCAGAGTATAAGCTATTTATTTCTATAGAAAATACTACATTTTCCTGCTTAAGTTATATGGTAACTTCTCTCTGGTTATTTATTGGGGGATTTTGATGGCTGGTAGGTACCTCCTTTGAAGAGGAAATGCACAACTTTGTGGGAAACCTTCCTAAAAGTCTGTAGTTTTTCAAGTTAAGATGTGAGTGCTCTTCTAACTAGAAGAAAGTTTTTCAATTGGCCTACCATTTCCCTGCATTGGAGACCCTCAACCTTGATAATGCAAAGACCTAAAATAGTTTTTGAAGATAAGACATGTAGATGCTGTTTAGAAGTCTCTTTTGTGGCCTTCCTACCTTTAAATTTAGATTATGGATCTGAGTTACAATATAGTTTTCCTGGAAGTCTCAGAAGATGACTTCAGTGTCTTCGCATGGAAGCCTTTTACTTTTCACAGTGGACCTTGGGTGATAGTTAATGAACCTGAGCCTATGAAAGTAAAACAAACATTCATTAATTTACCCAATGATTTGATCATTTAATTTTCATCACCCATTCTTGGAAAAATGCCAGATAGCATGTTATATAAAATGATGCCATGGGATTCTGGAACATGAAAGAGAGAGGAAGAAAATTTTTTTAAGGTGATATACAAAGAAGTTGCATAACAAGTGCTTTAGAGCAGGCCTTAAAGACAAGGAGAGTCTGGAAGAGGATGGAGAACTCTGGTTGATCAGATTAGGTAGATCAGAAACAATAATTGTATCAGGTAAGGGAGAATATACATAATAGATAATCATTGAACTATTTAAATAAAATTTAGCATCTATTGCATCCAACAACAACAAAAAACTTCTACTAATAATGAAGCATAGTGTACAAATGACTGAGTTATGAACAATGTCTATATAGTTATAATGCAAATACTGAACATTTATAAAGGCAAAAATTATTGTAAAACTATATTAGGCATATGAGAGAAGCATAGGTGCTTGAGTGGAGTGATGTAGAGTGTCAAAATCTCGTATTTTTCATAGAAAACCAATAGATATATATAAAAGATGTAAGCAGCAGATGGTCACTTTACTTAGAAATAGGAATGTAAACACCAGAAGAATCAGCCAAAAATATAAAATACTCTTAACTCCAAGAAGCAGGAGTATGATTAGAAGGGTTGAGAGGAGAAAATATTCGTTGTTTGTTATAAGACTTACAGAAACGTAATGAAGTTAGCACATTATTATTGTGATAAAGTTAAGTTTGAAAGTCAAATAATAAAAGAAAAAGGTAAGGGAAGAACATATCTTTACTTCAGTAAAGAACACATTATGGCTATAATTCCACAGAACATCTGTTCTGTAATGAAGCAGATTTACAAAAGTAACATCACATTTCCTGGTAATTAAATGTATAAAAGTGGTAATGTTGATGAATCAAAAGCATATTACCTGTGAAATATGATAGACTTAGATAAGTTACTTAGTCTCAGTTTCCTCATTAATGAAATAATCCATTTAAAACATTACTCTTCCTTACATTTGTTAGATATGAGAAAATGGAGATATTGGAATGGTTAATTTTATGTGTCAAGTAGACTGAACTAAGGGATACTCAGCCAGTAAAACACTATTTCTAGATATGTCTGTGAAGGTATTTTCAGAAAATATTAGCATGTTAATCAGCACACTAATTTAAAAAAAGTCACTACTTTTATTTATAAATATTAGTTGTCTATTTTTTGAGACTTTGGAAAAAGAAAATCCTCCAGGGACTTTGCCCTTTACCTTTCATTTGCACAAAGTCCCCATTTGTCTAGACCAACGAAACATCTCTCATTACTTTTCATTCTGAGAGAATTTAGGGCAACTGTTGTTTGCTTATTTTTCCACAGAAAATTTAGAATCACTTGTTTTGATTCCTAAAATCATCTTATTGTTTGTATTTAGATCTTATGAAACCTCTATGTCAACTTAAAGAGAGTCATTGAAGTCATTATGATGTTGCATCTTCTCAAGTTAAACTATGGTGCTGCCATTTAGTCTTACCAGTAGCGTAGGAAAGTTTTTGATATATATAAAACTTGCTTAATTTTTATTGATTACATGACTAAATATTTCATTATATTTAGTGTTGTCATAAAGGGAGATTTTCACTCTAATGAAAATCTTTGTACTTTCTAATTCTATGAGTGTACAGATGCTGTTAATTTTTTGATTAATTTCATGTACTGAATTATTTTACTAATTGTGATTATTTTTGATTCTGGAGAGATAAAAGCAAAATAATCTGTTTACACTTATAATTTCATCTCCTTCTTTCCAATTGGTATACCTGTATTTTTTTTCTCTTGCTTAAGTGCTTTGCATAAAGCTTTTGAACAATTAAAAAAAAAGAATGAAAGAAAAGAAAAGCCACCCTCAGCAATGGACCTGCATCATTTGATCCCATTGAGGGCCTTAAGAACAGAAAGGAGAAAGAAGGGCAAGTTTTCACTCTCTTCTTAAGCTGGAATATTCATCTTCTGCTCATGGGCATTAAACATTGGGAATCCAGAACTTTACATAAATAGTGCCCCCACCCCAACACCCAAACTCCTGCTTCCCAAGCCTTTGCACTCAGGCAAGATAGCATCCCTGGTTTTCCTGGGTCCCTAGCTTGTAGATCCCAAAACTTCGCAGCATTCATAACTGAGTGAACCAATTTCTTCCTCTTATATATCTATATATATGCTATAGTTTTTGCTCCTCTGTAGAACCCTGACCAATATAATATTTTTTATATTCTTGGTATCATATTTCCAAATTGTCACAATAACATATTAGTGAAGTTATTTTGCTCATTTTATTCATTGAACTATAATTCATAAAAATTCAAAAATATAAATAATTACATTGAAGTTTTCTGTTCCTTTGATTCCCTAGACTGATATAAATGATTATGTTAAGAAATTTGATACTTTCAGCTAAGTAAGGCCCATGTATGAGAATATGATAATGACTAAATAACATGAGGATATAAGAAGGTGTATGAGAATAACTCATATGTTTAAATAACTGAATAAGAAATGCAGGTAAGGGCGGAGCAAGATGGCAGACCAGAAGGATAGTTCAGCTGAGTTCTCCTAGTATGACTGGAGAAAAAAAGAGAACCCAACCATACCTGGGGTGAGGACCTTACCCTGAGTCATAGCTCAGGGTGCACATGAAGGAGGTGGTAAGCAGGATATAGCATGTGCTCTAGGTATCTACTCTCCTGGGGTCCTGTCCTAGGGGCAGGGTCCTTTAAGACCTATGGAACCAGCAACCATCAACTGGGGAAAATCAAAGTAAAAGCAATGAGAGATAAAAGATAGGACACACAGAATAGAGTTTTCAAAGGTGATTATAGGGGACCACCACTATCATGTGGGGTTTCAGTGACTGGGCAGGGGTTGGCCTGGTTAATGCTCCTTCCCAGACCTTGCACACAGCTTCTGCTAAGGCCATTGTTCATTAGAGTGCTTAAGACCGAGCAGGGGCATTTGCAAGTTGTATCCCTCACAGCCCAGGCTGTAAAGGCAGCAACTGCCTCACCTAAACAAGTAATTCAACTGTTAGTTTAAAATTAATCCAGCTAAATCATTTTTATTCTGCCTTGCCCAGGTTATTTCTCAGTTTTCCCCTTTCATTGGGATGTTTTCCCTCACCAAGAATGGTGTCTTCTGTCCTCATTCTCCCTGAACACCCAGAAGAAAAATATCCTTTTATCATAAGCACATTTGCATGAGAATGTTTATCACAGCTCAATTTACAATTGCCAAAATGTAGAATAACTTAAATGCCCACCAACCCAGGAATGGATTAACAAGCTGTGGTATATTTCCACCATAGAATACTATTTAGCCATTAAAAGAGATGAAACTACATCTTTTGTATTAACCTGGGTGGGGGTGGAACACAATCTTCTTAGTAAAACATCACAAGAATGGAGAAGGAAGAACCCAATGTACTCAATTCTAATAGGAAGGCGGTAGATGAGCTAAGATAAGGGGTAGGGTAGGGAAATGAGGTAGGAGGAGGAGGAGGGAAGGGAGGGGGATTATGGACACGATGTATGGCACACATCTTAGGGGTGGGACACAATTATAAGAGGGACTTTGTCTAACAACTGCAATCAGTATAACCTGATTCTTCGTACCCTCAAAAACGGCAAACAATAATAAAAAATGCAATTATTGGGGGTAATTCATCTACAAATAATGAAAATATCTAGTAAATGACTTCTTCATAGAAGATAGAGAATATCTAAAGATTTTCCTAAACAAATTGATGTTTCCTTTGTGCCTCCTTGTCACTTTATATGGGTCTCATATGTCAATGTTCACCAAATGTCAAACGGAAATACAGCTGTGGGCTTTGGACTTCTTCAATGCAAGTAAGAGATAAGCAGGAAAAATGCATTCAGTGTCAGCGTTCCAATGCAAGTCAGAAGCTAGGAGACATAAAAATGCTACTGGGAAATATAATATATGGAAATTGGTTTGTCTAATCCTACTTTCTGACAGAGAATGATGGTTCCGCTCAATTTATCTATTTGATATCATAAACTGTTTACCTCGGCTGCAAGGCTGATACCGTTTTCTGTGAAGCAGATGGTGAATCATAGCTAAATCAAAAACTGCAACTGCTTTAAATGTAAGGAAGTGCGGTTTGTTTGTCTCCCAATGAGGACGCTGCAGCAAACACGCATTTTTCTTTCCAGTAACATCTCAGTGAAGCTATTTTAAAATGTGGTTACTTGAGGACAGATTTTCATTATTTCTTTAACGAACTATTCTCTATTATCCTCAATTCAAAGAGAAAAACATCCCTTAACTATACATAGTACATACTTGGCCAAGGACACTTTGTATGTGTCCAATGTATAAGGTTATGTTTCAATAGTTTTTGTTGATAGCTGTTCAAAAGAATACATAGTGTTTTTTAGAAAATGATTTATCTTCACTGCTATATATATATCATCTAAATTATTTTCTGTGGTACAAATATCATCTAGAGAGACAGACTAGGAATAAGAAGGGTACTAAAAACAATAATTTGTGACTTGGATAAAATTTTTAAAAATTGAAACAAGAAATGCATATGTAAAGCAGAAGAAATCCCTAAAAATTAATGAGAAACAAGATTTCTGGTAAGTGGTGTAGGTAATATACATAAGTGCTGAGGAAATCAATGTGTCGGAATGGCAAATATCAGATGGAATTCTGGAAGGGAGATTGTTTAACAGTAGATGGGATGCATTCTTCTGTTCATTTTTATAAAGAGATTAAAACCATTAAGAATAAGGCACTGTTAGTGCAAAATATTTTTTTTAATTTGAATTATAAGCCCATCTAGCTATTTGACTGGGCCATGCCTTTAAGACACCATCTTAAAATGTTGTGATTGCACTCATACCTCAGGAAATTGTTTAGCTATAAAAAGATGATTTACGTACGTAAAAATAGGGTCGAATCTTACAAGAGTAAATACTCAACAATCATGTTTCCTTTACTTTCCCCACTTTTGTTACTTCTTCAAATTGCCTGAGGAAAGCTGTATGTTCTGACTATGTTTAAAAAACATTTTTAAACTACTTGGAATAAAAGAAAGCAAGCCCTAATTTGGCAAACAATGTTAGCTTTCCATCCATCAGTTGTTCTCAACCCAGGATGGTTCATGCGGGGAGAATCTGAAAACGATTGGAGACACTTTGTGTTCCCATGCTGTGAGGGTGCCACTACTTCCCGACATTGCGAAACACACAAAATACACAGGCGAACCCTCCTCAAGCACAGACATGCTCAGCATAAAAGTCAATGATGCTCAGGTTGAGAAACCCTGGCAGAAAGCCCGTGTTGCCCCTGTAGATTGCCATAGTGGAATGTTCATTTTGAACACCTCTTAAAATTGGTCTTACATAAAACTTCATTAAAACTGTGAGGTGTTAATGACATGATCTTCCTGTAATGTTTGATACAGTAAAAATAAAATTTAAGTATACCCTAAAAGTAACCATAAACTAGAGAGGAAGACATAACACATGGCAATAAGGAACACTGCCGTGATAAAACATTGCATTGCTAAATACTAAAGGCGATATTAGAGTTCTGAAAAGACAAGAGAATGTATCTACTAGATAACCTGAAAACTGAATATTATTATTTAAATTTTAAATTATAGCCTCTTATAAGTGACACCATGGGCTGATAATAGCCAACTTGCTCTCCTACCTAACAGATAATATTCATGGATAATTCGGAATAGATTTGGTAATTCTGATTTTACCAGAATTTGGCATTTTTAAATTGAAACATTCCAAGATTGGAAACAGACCCTAGAAGGGAGGAAACAGAACAAAAGCCATGTGGGAAGGCAAAGCCGTCTAAAAAGACCCTTCTCTGCTGCTGGTTTGTTAGGGCTGCTGTAGCAAACTACCACCGGCTGGTGACTTAAACAACATACATGTGTCTTTTGGGAAGCCAGAAGTTCAAGAAAAACAATATAAAACCGACAAAAATATGCAATGAAAAATGACCTTTGAAACCTATTACAGGTGAATTATCAACCCCTAAAGAATGAGGATTTCAGTTTTTTTTAATATTTAGCTCCTGTATCTGAGTGAGAACAGACAGGGCTGCCCTGAGATATGCTCTGAGCCAGAAGGGTTACTGCCCCCACCTTACAATAAATAAGAGCTGAACTAACCCCAGATTAGTGACTTGTCTTCACTCTATCAAAGAGCTCAGATCATAGAGCCATTGACTGACAGGCACCTGTCAGCCAGACAGTACCTGCTGGACATCAGGACACACAAAGACACCGCATTTATCCAGGATAAAAGTCCAGCTAGAATAACTTATAAGTTGGTAAAGGCCAAGTGCAGAAAGCCAAACATATGAGACCTGTAGAAGGTGAAGAAATTAGGAGTCAGCACCTCTTCGCAGGCTGTTACTACACAAATTGCATCAGTTGTAATTTTTCTTTCTCCTCTTTAAGATTAAAATAACTCAAAAATTTAAAAAGAAAAATATAAATACAGGTTCATTATATTCCTATTACCTTTCTTTCTCTTCTTTGTGGTGACTGCCTGGCCAGAAGCCAGGAATCAGCACAGCCTCAGAGGTAAGAAGGCTGAGGAGATGGCGGAGGGAGGAGTCTAAGGTTTGCTGGAGCTGGTGAAGCCAGCGCCCAGCTTTCCTCCACCCTCTAGTGATTCCTTCCTATTCTTCCAGTTCAGAAGCTTGTCTGACACTAGACGTATGAGCAGAGTTTGAGACATCTGCTACGATCCATCTACCATTGAAAACTTCCAACCATCAGCCTCACATTCATATTCACAGAGGTTAACCCTCTTCTCCTTTCCCCACCCTCTTCTGTCAGACAACAAGGAAAATATGTGAGAACCTGTAATTACTTTCCATGCTACCCTAGAACTTTTATTTTAAACCTGGACTTTGAACTTTTATTTTAAGCTCAGCATACTGAGTTCCATTTCCTCATCTGTTGCTGACGAGTGGAATATGGTTGTAAAGTAAAAGTGTTAACTGAGACTTTATCAGAAACACAATGAGTGTGACACAAGCCATCCTGCAGAGCTAGTAGGAGATCAGTGGACAGCGACCAGGTAGACAACTCTTCAAATTTCACCCATACTACATTGGTAAGTATATCAAAAGAGTAGAGATTAGTACCTGTGGAAATATTTTTTGAAGGCATTTTAGGTATAAAAGAGGAATGCCTGTTTTTCATAAAAAGTATTCAGAAAGGTCCCTGAAAACATGATAGGTACTGGTCTGGTTGAGGAAAATGATGGACTATCTCCAGCTACAGGAGATTTGGGGATCATTGTACCTCACAGACCAGACAAGGGGCAATGCGGAGAAACAGCTGCAGTGGAGTCATCTCAGGTCCAAAAGAACCAGCCAGAGAGTTGAAGAGTAATCAGGACAGAGGAGATGCAGGTATTTCTAGAGTGCTCGCTACTACAGAATAAGGGCCTTTGTCTCAGTCAGAGGCAAAAGATCCCAGTGAGGGGAGATCTCTGAAGAACACAGCTATGCGAGGCAGCTCTAGGCACCAGCCAGCCCCAGAGACTGTGATTCCCGCCCAGGAGAATGAACAGCCCCAACAATTTCCTGCTGCATATCCTCCCCACAGGTGCCCAAATTCAATCACTGGAACTGAGCGACGGAAACTACACTTAGCAAGCTGTAGAGTACAGGCGAAATGTGGTATTTGAACTGATCATTTATAGCAGCTAAACAAACAAACAATAAATAAATAAATAATAGCCATTGCTTATACAGTTGAATATCCCTTATCCAAAATGGTTAGAACCAGAAGTGTTTGGAATTTGGGAATATTTGCATATAAATAATGAGATGTCTCAGTGATGGGATCTAAGTCTAAACCCAAATTTATTTACGGCTCATACACACCCTAAATACTCAGCCTGACAGCAATTTTATACAATATTTTAAATAATTTTCATCATTAAGCAAAGTTTGTGCTGGGTATTTATGTGTGACATTTTCTACCAGTAGCGTCTTGGAAGGTCCCAAAAATGTTTTGGATTTAGGGACATTTCAGATTTTAGAGTATGGGACTATTGATGCTCAACCTGTTATAGAAAATGAAATAGAACAGTTTAAATAAATTCCACAGAAAACATAGGATTTTTAAAAATATGTTAAACAGAAAATTCTGTAACAATGAAAATGAAGTTTAATTTTAAATATCTCTCCACTTTGCCAGACACGGTGGCAGAAGTTAGGAATGGGAGAACAACCTTTATGATGCATAATGAAAGTTGATGACGACTTGGCTCGTTAAATGAGCATACTACCTTTGGAAATACTGAGAAGAAATCAAGGAATTCCGCAACAAGGTAATCTGCATCTCCTTAGAGAGGACTGTATTGGTTTCCTCCTTTGTACTCGTTGTGAAATTTATAGGAAGGGATAGTCAGTCTACTAAGTAGAGAAAGGGGAGGAGAGAATTCCAGGCCACGGTAGAAGTTCTACATGGATGCAATACACAGCAGATGCGTGGGGAATGGAAAATAATTCATGAGCTAGGACTTGGAAAGGATTTGTCTTTGAAAGGTGAGCATTTTGAAGAATGCCACAGCCATGGAAATGAAATAATTGCATCTATTTTAGACAGCAACTATGTATTAGAGGCACATCCATAGACATACTGTATTAGATCGAAAATAGAGACTGAATGCCAGTCAAGGTTTATAAGCTGTCATATATTTCAAGATGACAAAATTGTGAAGAGATGCAAAGTCTTTGTAGCTAGAGAACAGAAATGTAGATCTGAGGTTCAGGATAAAGATAATTTAAACTAGAAAACTGAGCATCAATTATAACGAAAGCAATAAAAATAGCTGTTATTAACCAGGACATTTTGTAGGTATACAAGAAGGAGGTATAAAAGTGGAACTTTGGAAAATACCAACATACAAGTCTCTGCTTGGAAGGAAAGAAAACCAAAACTGAAAAATTAAAAGGGAACTCAGGGGTGGCGCCTGTGGCACAAAAGGGTAGGGCGCCAGTCCCATATGCTGGAGGTGGTGGGTTCAAACCCAGCCCGGCCCCCCGGCCAAAAACTGAAAAAAAAAAAGGAGGGTGGGGAGGGAACTCAGACAGAGCAGTCAGTACAAGAGAAATGCAAGCGTGTCAGACAGTTCAGATTCTGCCGAAAGGTCAAGTGGAGGATATAGAGAACAGGTCACTGGACTTAGCAATTCAAAGCGCATCTGCAATTTTAAAGGGAACATTTTTAGAGGCTTAATTGACTCAATGAAAACACAGGGATGAGTTGAGCATTAATGTTCCTTCCAGCAATAACAATTCTGATCTCTCGGAGTTATGTTCAGAGTCTGATCATAAAAATGGAGTGTTTTGGTTCTATTGTTTTCCTTCAGTGGCAAAAGTGATTTATTTGAACATCCATTCCTTGTCACCACGATTGACCATAGGTGCGTTTTTGTATAGTGTATACACCCTCAAACATTCAGCTTAATAAAAATGTGGGGTACTCTCTTAGGATAATAAAAATCATATCATTCTGTTTTTATTAAAAAGAGGTTTCATCTAATATTCTAGTTGGAATTTAGTATTTTTTTCCTTATAAAACGGAAGAGAATAAATAGGAAATGTAGTTGGTTTAATTTAAGGTAATCTTGAATAACTTTCTATGAATTTATTTCTTCCTAATGACATCTGATTATGGAGAAACAATTTTCATCCAAAAACGAATTTAATTTTTCAATTTATGTCTATGTGGGTATTATGTTTTTGAAGACTTTGAAACGATTTCTTATTTAAGCAGTAATTCACACTACTGAGACGGGCTAGGTTAAGCCATTCTGTATTACTAACCTGATGTTTCTTACTCAATTCCTACCAGCAAGTCTTTTCCATTATGAGCTGCTAACTGTAATTACTAATTAGCTCCCTTTGTTACTCTCATAAACAGAATATTTGTGATATTTAGCATATCAAATGAAAATGCATCTTTAAAATTCCACATAGAAGAACTCTGGGAGTTGGGAAGTATTTTAAGTTGTGGAAAGGTTTATTACCAAGTTTATTCTGATGCGATTGCTATTGGCAATTTCCAACACATTCTTTTTTTAATATGTAGAGTTTGTATAGCTTATCCTTCTATCAATGCATATATGTTTTAACACATTATAAAACCCAATAGATGTATGAGGATCATGATATTATCTCTTGCTGTCATTACAGTTGAGGAATAAAGATATCCCCAGCGTTTTCTCCCTGAGCCATAACAGATTTTTCTTTTTCTTTTTTTTTTTTTTTTGTAGAGACAGAGTCTCACTTTATTGCCCTCAGTAGAGTGCTGTGGCATTACACAGCTCACAGCAACCTCCAACTCCTGGGCTTAGGGGATTCTCTTGCCTCAGCCTCCTGCGTAGCTGGGAGCACAGGCACCCACCACAACACCCAGCTATTTTTTGTTGCAGTTTGGCCGGGGCCGGGTTTGAACCCACCACCCTCAGTATATGGGGTTGCCGCCCTACACATTAAACCATAGGTGCCATAGTTGTATTTCTGTTAAGTATAATTCCTTGCTAAGGGTTAATGTGTAACATTTCAACTATGATTATATGAGTGTTTCAACTCCTGGGAAAACAAGACACCCCAGAAGGACCATCTAAAGAAAAGTCTAATGAGTACATCTAGACTCAAAGTGGAGAATGCGGAATCCAGACTTTGATTCTGCATTATTTTTAACACAAGTCAAGAAGCAGGTAGAATTGACTGACAGGCTTTGTTTGTTTTTTTAAGCCACACAGTGTTTATACAATGTTTTAATTTATTGATAGCATTTAACAATTGACACATTTCACACAAGTATATGAGTTTCTGATTTAACTGACCATTTGGATGATCTGGTGTGGCCACACAGAGGCTGCTGAACATGGGCAGAGAAGGCATTTTGTCTCAGTCCACAGGCCCCACGCAGCCCAGTGTCTTCCTTTGTTTTATTCCCATTTCAGCATGGGCACTTTTAACATCTGATTGAAACTGTACATCTGTTTGCATTTACTTTCAATCCCGTTTTACCCTTGAAGTTTACTCCTATTTCAACTTGAGCGAGATTCTGTAGTTTGTAAGTTTGAGAAAATGCATACATAAACTTAATATATGCTGCTATCTTTAAACATTATCCATGTCCTACACTTCTCATAAATCCTGTAATAAATATATTTTTCTGTGGTCAGCAGTCCTTGAGATTGTCTGATGTGCCACTTTTCCTGAGGCAGCATTTTAGTAAATCTATAATCAATATGTAAGTTGGTCATCAACTTCCAAGAATGCCTATTAAGATCCCACTCAACAAGTGTGTGATAAAATGCTGGAAGAATGTTACTGGGCTGTAATCAGGCCAAATAATTTTATTATTAGGGCATATCAGCACAAGGAAATAGAAAAAATGCCATAGTAATGGGAACAACAGTAATGAAAACGGACAGATGTTAACAAAAATAAAAATTCTTTCACTGACACAGATTTAATCTATCTGCCAATTCTGTCTGTGGATTATGGACTGGAAAAAGTTTCATTTGAAATATTTGTGCAGGTATTCTTCTGCCATGCCAGCAGTCACATCATCATTATCATCATTAGCTTCTAGATATTGAAGAGTTTCTTATAGATCCTAAAGTTTTGTCACAGATTTCAATTTCCCATGACTAGATTAACTCACATATTAAAAGGGTCTTCATGCAGGCGGCACCTGTGGCTCCAAGGAGTAGGGCGCTGGCCTCATATACTGGAGGTGGTGGGTTCAAACCCAACCCCAGCCAAAAACTGCAAGAAAAAAAAAAGGGGTCTTCATTCAAAGTTGGTACAACACCCAATGCCCCCCAAATGTGGGGCATTTTAATGATCAGGTAAGACAGACATCATCAGTGAGAAAATAGGAGATAAAACTGACCAAACATAGTTACAGAATTACAAACGTCTGGCCAGTATTTGACTCGCATTTATGAGCAGAAGCTGTAACAGGTAATGGGTAAATTTACCTATTCTGACTTACATACAAATTCAACTTAAGAACAAAGATACAGAACCTACCTTGTTTGTAACCTAGAGACTGCCTCTCCCCAAAGGCAAGCCCATGTAAAACTCTGAACTTCAAGGTACGACCTCGCCTTCTGACAGTAGTCCCAAAACTTGGTGAGTCACTTTCTAACTCTTAGTTTTATTTACTCTGAGGGGACTGAGTTACAGATTCATCTCTCCACTTGCATAGTCTGATTTTTTTTTTTTCTAACGAACATTGGCCTCCCCCTTTTATGAAGGTTCGCAACAATTAGAGTGCTGGAGCAACATGGCTCAGCATTTCAATATATGCTTTTGCTACATGTAAATTATATATCCAAAATTAGATTTTTAACCTCTTAAAGTCGTAACTGTGTATGTATACAGATATTTATAGCTATATTTGTAGCTATCTATATATTAAAATGGAGAATTTTAAAATAATGCATAATCATTACCTCACTGGAGTAAAGTTTTGAAAAATTATTCCCTTCCATGTTCATATAAATGCAAAACCTGTTTAGTCAAACTTTCAATCCAATTTTATGATTATATGATTCTCATTTTGAAGAGATAGTTCAATGTTGATTAGATTAGATCAGTTGATAGAAGCTCTTTCTAAACTTGTCATTTAATTAAATTTGAAGTTTTCTTTTTGCATAACTCTTATCCTTAAACTTATTAGAACTACATTACTCTCAGATATCTGTGAGAAAGTATGAATAAAATGCAGCCTAAATATGTTATTCTTTAAAATTTAGCTTTTTGAAAATTCTTAACATAATTTAAGAGTTTTAATTAACATACTAATTCCTATAGTTATTTTTTTCTCCATTAGAATTGTCTATTCTGAAGGAATACATTGTTCCTAATGAACCTATTAAAATACCTTTTCATGGCTTGGCGCCTGTAGCTCAGCGGCTAAGGTGCCAGCCACATACACTGGAACTGGCAGGTTCAAATCAAGCCCGGGCCTGCCAAACAATAATGACAACTACAACTACTAAAAAGCCAGGCATTGTGATGGGTGCCTGTAGTCCCAGCTACTTGGCAGGCTGAGGCAAGAAAATCACTTAAGCCCTAGAATTGAAGGTTGCTGTGAGCTGTGATACCGTGGCACTCTACCCAGGGTGGTGTAGTGAGACTGTGTCTCAAAAAAGAAAAAAAAGATGCACTAAGCAATTATTAGTCCAATGTTTTTCCTTTAGCTTATAATTCAGAATAATGTTAAAACTGTTGAGGGTGGCGCCTGTGGCTTAAAGGAGTAAGGTGCTGGCCCCATATGCAAGAGGTGGTAGGTTCTAACCCAGCCCTGGCCAAAAACTGCAAAAAAATTTTAAAAACTGTAAAAAAAATGTTAAAACTGTTGAAAATAACATTTATTCGAGCAATCATTTTGCCTTCTTGTAAATTTGAGTAATGAACCATATAATAAGTCTGTAGGAATAGAGAAAAAAGGTACAATTTCCAATAAAGTCTAGTTCAACCTATTCTTTATTTTTTTTTCCTTCGACTTCGCTGGGAAGAACAGTTATTATAACTTCTATTGTTACTTTTCATAATATCTTTTATCTTTAATTACCTGAGAGGAAATAATACTCAAGTGAAGAAAAAGGAGGAGCAAAGGTAAGCGGTGGCTGCAATACTGAATTGGGGTTCCTCTAGAAGCTAGTCAAAGACTACTTGAAAAATGCCTGGAGTGGATCCCCCCCCACCAAGGAATAAGGACATTAAAAATCAGAATATCCTAGAAGTGTTACTCTAACTGAATGGTTAATATTAAAAAGATTAACTTGAGGCAGACCACCCGACAGAAAAAGGGATTATTCTTTTACTCAGTGCAGAGTAAGTAGAAAGGAAATCATGGACTTTCACTAACATCCATGATATTAAAGGATTTCATTCCATGGTAACACCTGAAACTAAGGACAAAAACACAACTGAGACCAGGTATTGGCAAATTCACTGAAGCTTTTTGTCTGAGTTTTATTGTAATGTCCTGTTCTAGCTGACATATTTGATAAAGCCCAATTGGTAAAACCCACCAGAAGGATTTTAATATTAGCTATAATATATTGAATACATTCTCAATGCCAGCAAGCTCATTTTATCCCAACAACAAACCTTGACATATTTACTGTTCTTATTTTATTGATACAAAAGCTATACTACACAGAAGGTATGGAATATTGATCAAAGCAATGAGTAATTTGTTTCCTGCTGAGTTAACTCTTCTTTTGCTTTATGAAGACAGGTACAGCTGAATTAGCCAAAGGGGAGGCAAAACTGCCTGTCACTGTACATTAGTGCTAAGTAAATGGGCTGTCTAATCTCCAAGTGTGGGTTTACAAATGGTCCCTTAATCAGGTGAACTAAATGGCAATATAGCCATAGAGGAATCTAATGACTCAAACAAATAATCCATTTTAATATCAAAGTAAACAGCTGTCTACAAAGTAGAGAATGACAGGGATAAATTTCAAGAATAAACTTCTTGTAATATGGGCTAATCTTACCGGAGTTAGGTGATATCTCAAAGTAGTTTTGATTTGCATTTCTCTGATGATTAAGGATAGTGAGCATTTTTTCATATATCTATAGGCCATGCACCTGTCTTCTTTAGAGAAATTTCTTTTCAAGTCCCTTGCCCACCCTGAGATGGGATCTGGATGGGGGAAGGGAGGGTGATTGGTGGGGTCACCTTTGTTGTTTATCTTACAAGGGTACAAGTGAATCTCTCTAAAAGCAGAGTATGAATGTCTTAACTCAATAACTAAGAAAATAACAGGAAGGCTACGTTAACCAGTTTGATAAGAGTATTTCAAATTGTATATGAAAACACCACACTGTACCCCATGATGGCATTAATGTACACAGCTATGATTTAATAAATTTTAAAAAAAGAATAAACTTCTAAAAACTGTGATAGTAAAAGATTGAATTTGTGGTTGTAAAACTCACTCATGTCAAAAATTTGGCATTTAACAGAGTATTACTCACACATCTTATAAGTTTACATCACACTGGAATAATAATCAGAAGAAAGACAAATGGGATAATTTAATAGTGCTCAGAAGTGTCTTGATAATTAACTAATAACAGACTTTTACAGTCCATTGAGAATTGCATTATCAGATTTATTTCACAAAGCCCACTGTGAGTAACTTATTTAACAACTCTAATCAGTCTGCGCAGAACTGGATTATACTGCAATCCTAGAAGCAAAAGGAAGAAAGGCAAAAATCAGAGGCAAAAATAAACTAAGACTTCAAACCAAGCATGTTGAAAAGATGTCAAATTAAGCCGTCCAAATGTATTCAACCATGTGAAACTATTTAGTATGACAGTCTGGTTTGTGAAAATCTCTTCCTTGGGGAAAGCACTTTGCGTATCTAAGATTCAAATGCAGGAAGGAATAAGCAGGAATTAAAGCATTAATATAAAACTCAACAACAAAATAAAGAAGTCTTTGTCTTATTTCTGTCTACTTTTTGCCTCTCTTTCTCTGTTTTCCATCAAAAAAAAAAAAAAGAGAGAGAGAGAGACTACTACTTAACAGTAATTATTGATGATAGTGTCTTATTCCATGATATTTTTAATACTACTAATATTCTGTCTTCTTTTATATAAGTTTAAAACATCTTAAATTGTCACTAGCTAGTGACAATACTTAAGTTTGCTTTTGATGGATCATTTGTAACATTAAGAGGCACTGCATAAGCTTTCACAAAGTTGGATAGTAACATCAGGGGAATTGAGAAGAAATTGTTTCGAATATTTATGGTGTCAACCACCAATAACTAAACTAAGTACCAGCACAAATAACCCAGGCACCATTGTCACACTCACAGATCTTCAAAGAGCTCAGGGAAGACGTTAATCAGGCTGGTAAGTGATGCCTTGGATTTTGGTAACACATGAGTTCTATGCTGAAGAAGCACAGGAGGGATTATCAGCTTAACGTGATGGGGTCAGGAAAGACTTCAGAGCTAGTAGCAAGAAAGTTTTGATTTGGGCCATGAATTGGAATTTTCCAGAGTAACAGTGGGGATTCCAGTAATGTGAAAAGACAGCGCCTGCTCAGACTCCCACCCTACTGGTTAGACTACTTTTCTCTATCTTCTTCATGTAACAATTCTTTTATTTATTTATTTATTTGTTTATTTATATTAAATCATAGCTATGTACATTAATGCAATCATGGGGTACACTGTGCTGGTTTTATATACAATTTGAAATGTTTTCATCAAACTGGTTAACATAGCCTTCATGGCATTTTTTTAGTTATTTGTTAAGACATTTATATCCTACACCTAGTAAATTTCACATGTACCCTTCTAAGATGCACCATAGGTGTGGTCTTTCACATATTTAAACCGTTGCCCACCCTACTTTTCCTAATGGAAATGTTTTTTGGCTTTGTATTTTTTTCTTTGAGACAGTGTCTCACTCTGTTGCCCTGGGTTGAGTGCTGTGATGTCATATTTCAAACTCAAACTCTTAGACTTGAGCAAACATCTTGCCTCAGCCTTCCATCTAGCTGGGACTACAGGTGCCCACCATCATGCCTGGCTAGTTTTTCTATTTTTAGTAGAGACAGAGTCTCGCTCTTGCTCAGAATGGTCTCAAACTCCTGAGCTCAAGCAATCCACCAACCTCGGCCTCCCAGAGTGCTGGGATTACAGGCATGAGCCTGGAATGTTTCCTACTCCAGGTCGACCTTGTGAACTACAGCTCATCTTTCAAGACTCGGCATAAGGGTAGCAACCCTGACACATTCTCCTGCTCCTGATCCCTCCAATCTAGGAGTTAAAAACTATTCCTTGAATCTTATCCTTATCTCAATTATGTATTCATTCATGTATTCATCTAATCAACTATATACTCAAAATACATTTTTAAACCTTTATTATGCACCAGGCCCAGTGCTATGAACAAGATTAATGAGAGCAAGAGAGAGTTTTGATATTAGGCTGACCTGGGTATTCTAATAGCCTACAGTGAATTGTTGTCTCCTAATTAAGATCATTTCTTGTAGCTGAAAGTTACTGGAAAGAAGTGAGAGTTTCCCAGGGTAATCAATAAAGGCTGAGAAAGGGAGGTGCGACAGACCAAGTTAAAGGCCATGTTTAAAGAAAAACAAACTATTTACTTCTGGGTATACAAGTTAAAAACAAAACCCTAACAATAAACTCACAGATAATGAGATAAAGAGTAACTCTGGTTAGAAATAGGATTGCTTTGTAGTAACTTTATCAAACCCTGGAACTTATTTCTTCTATTCAACTTATTGAATAAGCACATACTTATTCTACTTAACTGTACATTTTTACCTATTAACAGAACTCTCTCTACCCTCCCAACCTCTGATAACCATCATTCGATTCTCTACCTCCATGAGATCAACTTTTTAATTATACATTTTAAAATAGAAAGATTTGAAATGTTCTCAGTACAAAGAAATGAGAAATGCTTGAGGTGATGGGTGTCCTAAATTTCCTGATTTGATTCTTATATATTATATGTATGTATTGAAATGTCACATGTACCCCATAAATATGCCCAAATTAGTATGCATCAGCAAAAAAAAAAAAATGCCAGATGCATAGTAGGAGCTGAGGAATTGTTTGTGGATTAAATAGATGGTAAAAAAGGAAATGAATGGCACTAAATTGGGGAAACAGAGGAGAATGATATAGCAGCAGAAAATAAGGTAGAGTTAAAAAAAATAGATTTTATCACAAATTCACTGGTAAATTTTGGGAAAGCAAGTGACCGCAAGACTAACTAAAGATGAGAGCAAATGTGAGGCTGGAATTTATAAAGAAGACTTGATTAACATGAGGTGCACCAGGATTCTCCCACTGTAAGCTGACTCTTGTTTATCCCTTTTGTAATTAAGGATCAATTTGTAGCATGAAAATTTGAGCTAAGTAACTATCTTGTTTCTCACTCCGAGGTCATACCTATTGAGACCCCCTTTCAGTCCTCTCTCCTTGAATACGGAATGTGAAATATTTTTAACTAGTAGAATATGGTATATAAAAGATCATTATCTATCTACCTATCTATCTATCTATCAATCTGTCCATCTATCTATATGAGACACCGTTTGGCAGCCAGCTCGCTCTAGAGTCAAATACTCTCCACTGCTGTCCTTGAGATACACTAGGCCAACATGAGTTATATAGAATTAAGAAATGAATTCTTTCTTAAAAAAATTTTTTTATTAAATCATAACAGTGTACATTAATACTATCATGGTGTACAGTGTACTGTTTCTGTATACAATTTGAAGTACTTTCATCCAACTGGTTAACATAGACTTCATGTCTTTTTCTTAGTTATTGTGTTAAGACTATATATTCTACATTTAGAGAGATTCACGCGTACCCTTATAAGATGAACCATAGGCGTGATCCTGCCAACCCACACTCCCCCCTCCCCTTCCCTCCCTCTCCCCTTTCCCCATGTTCCTGGGCTAAAATTGGGTTATAGCTTTCCTATGAAAGCTATAAATTAGTTTCATAGTAGGGCTGAGTACATTGAATATTTTTCTTCCATTCTTGGGATACTTTGCTAAGAAGAATATTTTCCAGCTCCATCCATGTAAACATGAAGGAGGTATGTAGCAGCCCATATAGCTTATGGCTAGGAGGAGTGAGAGTTATAAGAAATACCTATAATGGAACACCTTGTTGAAAAGGGCATGGAGAGAGATTTGGCTCTAACAAGCATGAGAGAACTCGCGAGATGAGAGCATTGGTGAATTGGCAGTCTCTACACCTGTGGTGTTCAGAGGCACGAGCTCAGCCTTATATTAGCCTGGAGGAGAAGCCAGGCAAGAGGCCTGCGCATTCTATCACGGACGTGCTTACTCTGTCTCCTCTCTTGCCTGCAGAACGCCAGCACGGCATCTCTGCTGAAGATTACCAAGCTCTGCTAAAGACTAAGAGCTATCTGTTCTAAGAAGACCTTTAAGACACTCTGTCTCTCTCTCTCTCCAGCTAAAGTAGATAGCCCTCAAGCACCTAAGAGAAACTGTTCCTGAGCAAGGTAGCTTAGTGGTCCACGTCCAGAACTTGCCTAAGCTGGGCCCGAGACCTGGCCAGTCTCGGGCCCTGAAAAGTGGTGTCAGCAGAGGGATAGTGAACACCACTGACAAATGGTGCTGTGAGCAGGATTCAGTGAACGTGGACCGAGAAGGAAATAAGCTTTAGCAAAATAAGAAAAAAAAGAGAAATAGAAATACTTAGAGGGAAAAGAAATATCTAAGAAAGACAGCCAACAGCAGGCCTTTCTCATTTGCTTTTTCCTCTTTCCTACGTTTTCTCTTTCCAAATTCTAACTATTACTTCTGTGGGAAAAAAGCCGGTAAAAGCCTCTTCTGTGAAGCAGCTGGAGAAAAAAAAAAGCAGAAAAAAGCCTTTAGACAAGAGGGAAAGAGAAAAGCGAGAACTAGGAGATGAGAACCTTTAGTAAACAAGCCTTTCGCCTCAGGGGTGAGAAAAGCCTTGGTAAAAGAGAAAAAGTTCAGGAATAGGTTGCAAGAGTTTATTAAGGTAGGGAAGAGAACTTCTAACTGCCTTCCCCTAATACCTTCGCCCAATGCCAGCA
>NW_003852427.1:14089077-14092487 GCF_000181295.1 Otolemur garnettii | reverse complement strand
AAAAAAATGCCAGATGCATAGTAGGAGCTGAGGAGTTGTTTGTGGATTAAATAGATGGTAAAAAAGGAAATAAATGGCACTAAATTGGGGAAACAGAGGAGAATGATATAGCAGCAGAAAATAAGGTAGAGTTAAAAAAAATAGATTTTATCACAAATTCACTGGTAAATTTTGGGAAAGCAAGTGACCGCAAGACTAACTAAAGATGAGAGCAAATGTGAGGCTGGAATTTATAAAGAAGACTTGATTAACATGAGGTGCACCAGGATTCTCCCACTGTAAGCTGACTCTTGTTTATCCCTTTTGTAATTAAGGATCAATTTGTAGCATGAAAATTTGAGCTAAGTAACTATCTTGTTTCTCACTCCGAGGTCATACCTATTGAGACCCCCTTTCAGTCCTCTCTCCTTGAATACGGAATGTGAAATATTTTTAACTAGTAGAATATGGTATATAAAAGATCATTATCTATCTACCTATCTATCTATCTATCAATCTGTCCATCTATCTATATGAGACACCGTTTGGCAGCCAGCTCGCTCTAGAGTCAAATACTCTCCACTGCTGTCCTTGAGATACACTAGGCCAACATGAGTTATATAGAATTAAGAAATGAATTCTTTCTTAAAAAAATTTTTTTATTAAATCATAACAGTGTACATTAATACTATCATGGTGTACAGTGTACTGTTTCTGTATACAATTTGAAGTACTTTCATCCAACTGGTTAACATAGACTTCATGTCTTTTTCTTAGTTATTGTGTTAAGACTATATATTCTACATTTAGAGAGATTCACGCGTACCCTTATAAGATGAACCATAGGCATGATCCTGCCAACCCACACTTTCCCCTCCCCTTCCCTCCCTCTCCCCTTTCCCCATGTTCCTGGGCTAAAATTGGGTTATAGCTTTCCTATGAAAGCTATAAATTAGTTTCATACTAGGGCTGAGTACATTGAATACTTTTTCTTCCATTCTTGGGATACTTTGCTAAGAAGAGTATTTTCCAGCTCCATCCATGTAAACATGAAGGAGGTATGTAGCAGCCCATATAGCTTATGGCTAGGAAGAGTGAGAGTTATAAGAAATACCTATAATGGAACACCTTGGTGAAAAGGGCATGGAGAGAGATTTAGTTTTAACAAGCATGAGAGAGCTCGTGAGATGAGAGCATTGGTGAATTGGCAGTCTCTACACCTGTGGTATTGAAAGGCACGAGCTCAGCCTTATATTAGGCTGGAGGAGCAGGCAGTCAAAAAGCATGTGCATTCTATCACAGACACGTTTACTGACTCTGTCTCCTCTCCTGCCTGCAGAACACCAGCACGGCATCTCTGCTGAAGATTACCAAGCTCTGCTAAAGACTAAGAGCTATCTGTTCTAAGGAGACCTTTGCTCTCTCTAAGATACTTTGTCTCTCTCTCTCTCCAGCTAAAGTAGACAGCCCTCAAGCACCTACGAGAAACTCTTCCTGAGCAAGGTAGCTTAGTGGTCTGCATCCAGACCCTACCTAAGCTGGGCCCGAGACTGGCCAGTCTCGGGCCCTGAAAAGTGGTGTCAGCAGAGGGATAGTGAATGCCACTGACAAATGGTGCTTTGAGCAGGATTCAGTGAACGTGGACCGAGAGGGAAATAAGCTTTAGCAAAATAAGAAAAAAAGAGAAATAGAAATACTTAGAGGCAAAAGAAATATCTAAGAAAGACAGCCAACAGCAGGCCTTGTTCATTTGGTTTTTCCTCTTTCCTACGTTTTCTCTTTCCAAATTCTAACTACTACTTCTGTGGGAAAAAAGCCGGTAAAAGCCTCTTCTGTGAAGCAGCTGGAGAAAAAAAAGCAGAAAAAAGCCTTTAGACAAGAGGGAAAGAGAAAAGCTAGAACTAGGAGATGAGAACCTTTAGTAAACAAGCCTTTAGCCTCAGGGGTGAGAAAAGCCTTTGGAAAACAGAAAAGAGAAAAAGTTCAGGAATAGGTTGCAAGAGTTTATTAAGGTAGGGAAGAGAACTTCTAACTGCCTTCCCCTAATACCTTCGCCCAATGCCAGCAGGAAGTAGCTTTTGAGAGACCGACGCCCCATTCCCTTTTTGGCAGTTAAGAGTTCTGTTTAAAAATAAAAGAATTGAGGTAGATTGAGGCTGGTGAAGAAATTGTGGAAGTAAAGTTTTGTAAAACAAGACTCCAGAGTAAAAAGAAACAGCTAAAGAGCTCCTGTCTCTTTAAGGCAGCCAAAGGTTCTAAGAATTAAAAAGGAAAGATTGTAAAAAGCAGCCTGAAAGAAAGAGAAAAATCATGGAAAATGAGATACAGCATTTGAAATACAGTTGCGAGATCAGATGAATCTTATAGTAGAAGCAGGTAAATGCTATATTGACATGACAACTCAAATTGGGCAGTTGGAAGATCAGAGTGTAAATCCCCCAGTTAACATCAAATGCCATAAATGTGGGAAGCTAGGCCGTAAGAGAAAAGGGTTTAAAAGGGAAAAGAACTTTGAATGCTAAAGAAAAGGAACAAAGAGCATGTAAAACCTCCAAGCGTATGTCCCAAGTGTAAAAAAAAGCTTTCATTGGGCAAATAAATACTATTATCAGTTTGATAGAGATGGAGCACCTTTATAGTAGGGAAATTATCAGTTGGGCCAGAATCAGGACCCATTGGTAAATGAAAGAAAAAAATAGTTTAATATATTCATTTCAAACCATTCTCAGAAAAAACAGTATGATTCAATTCTATGCCATGGGAGCACTCTGCCAGCTTGGTTAGACCTGTGGTGCCTCAGCATAAAACTGGGGAAATTAAATCAGACCAATGGATGACAATGGAGAATAATTAGATTAAATGTTTGTGGAATATTAGGTTATCCTGTGTGGTGAAGGGGTAACCGACCTCTTATCAGTGTCTGTGCACTATAACCGGGTCCAGCTAAGGAGACTGGACACGGCCCAAAGGGGAAGTGTCACTCGGAAGCAAGTGAAGCCTTTGGAAGATTATGAGAGGTGAGAGCAAAGGGAGGGAAGAGTACAAGTTAAACCACCTCTGTGCTAGGAAACTCCATTTGAAAAAGGAGTCTGGAATCAATTAGCAAAAATTTCTCTGGAAAAGCAGCTTGAAAGCAGGAAAAACTCTGCTATCAAGGAATTGTGAAGGGTGGTACCTTTTGGACCATGAGTAACAGTTCCACGAGAGGAACTGCCAAGTGTGGAACCATTAGTCCTCAAGTAACAGTCTTTTGAGATCTGTGAAGGGTGGACTTAGGGACCTTGAGTAGCAAAACCTTTGGAATAGCGAGAGAGAAAAATCCTTGCTTGCAAAGATTGCAACAAAGTTTATCTTTTGTTAGTCCCTTAAGTAAGTATGGAAGGAAAGTTCCTACAGTTAAAGAAATGGTAAATTCTCTCAGGAAAGATTTC
>NW_003852427.1:14086336-14087368 GCF_000181295.1 Otolemur garnettii | reverse complement strand
AAAAAAACAACTGATCCCATCTCAGGGTGGGCAAGGGACTTGAAAAGAAATTTCTCTAAAGAAACAAATTCTGCCAACAATGTGAGTTTGAAAACAAAACCTTCACTGTCCAAGCCTCCAGATAAGGACCCAGCCCTTGCCAACCCTGTGATTGCACTCTTACAGAAGAATCCTGAGATACTAGCCTTGCAGAGAGCTCTGGCCACACTGTGCCCAAATCTGAAACTGTGAAATAATAAATTCAAGTTATTTTAAAATGCTGTATTTCTAATAATTGATTACACAGCTTAGAAAACTAGTATGCTGTTAAACTTCCTAAAAATTGATTAATCACTTCAATATAGCCTCAGATTTCATTTTCCAATTTTATTAAGTCGGTCATAATCAGTACTTATCAGTATTTACTTTGGTGTTTAAATGGTTGTAGATTTGGCCAGTGACATTTGCTGCCATTTCAGTATGTCCCTATCGATCTTTGAGCAATTTCTTGTTTCCTGACACAAAACAATGCTCCAGGCTCTTCTCCAATTATCCTGTCTCAGCCCTGGGAATGAGCTACTTTTCCAGTGAAGATCAGTTCGTTTTAGTAGATTAGATATGTACTCTAAATGTGGCTATTGCTAGGAAGCAAAGTTAGGGAGGATAAACACACTTGCACACACAAAATATACGCGTGGTATATGCATGTATTTTACATATATCCATAAGGATATGCACATCTCTCTTCCATTCTATATTTTTATCTATTGAAAAACCAGAGTTTGCTCATATACTTTCATTTCCAGCCCAACAGCACTGAGTTCATGACAATTCTGTTCTTTCCACATCTATAACTTCCTTCTTTGGTAATTAAAAAACTGGCTTCATTATTTATTATTCATTAACTACTTATTTGTTCAATTTCCCTGTATGTGAATGATCTTCTTACTACACCTTGGCCTTCTCCTCTCTCACACACAGTCTTCACTTGGGCTAAGGGAGTCCATGGCAGACAGGTCCCCATCACTTCACAGCCCCCAACATCCTCATCCT
>NW_003852427.1:14069375-14085875 GCF_000181295.1 Otolemur garnettii | reverse complement strand
GACATCCTCCTATCTTCCTATGCTCTTACGTCCTATGTCCTATCCATGGACATCCTCCTATCTTCCTATGCTCTTACATCCTATGTCCTATCCATAGATATCCTCCTGTATTCCTTGCTCTTACATCCTTCTCTGCCTTTATTTCCAAAGGGGACTTTTCTTATTTAGTTCTGGCTCTCCTGCCCTGGGCTGGCTGCCTTTCAGTGTGGCTACCTTTACTCCACAGGGCTCTGACAAACCACACGGGGATACATATGTCTCTATTCTCTAACATAACCTGGTCTTCAACCTGACTTACCCTTGCTCAGCCATTCTAGAAGAAAGCAAATACTCAAGACGGAGACTAATATAAACAGAAGTACAAAATGAAAGACACGATAGATTTCTTAATATTTATTGGTAATGAGATAGGAGCAAAACTTTTCCCAGTTTCAAAATATGAAGTCAAATAGCTTGCTTTAGCAAACTAATCATTTTAATTCAATAAATTACAAATTGTTAATTGCCATGTCTTCCACAGTTTGGATTAAAATAATACATACACTCAGTTTTCCACATGTTAACAGTTTAAGCTCTTGACCAAATATTAAGCGATTTATTTTTTGCTGACTGAAGTTTAAGTATTTCAACTAACATTTTAAAGAGAAAAACCAACAAAAAGATACTGTGTACAAGAAGAATTTTATGTAGAAGGGGGTCACTTTGCAAACATCTACAAATCCGAGCAAGGTTTATGTACACAGCACATCATAATGTCAGGGACACATGATATTTCTCTTTCAGGTGAACCCATGCATTAGTTTGTCAAATACTTACAAAAACATAAATTATTTAATAAGAAAAATGATAAAATACATTTTCATGCAGGTTTGAAGTGGACAACAAATGTAACATGTATTAATATTTGTGACATAAAGATAAGTTGAAGGGCTTGTTCTCTAAGAATTCACATTTTATCCAGTGAGGCAGAAAGTAAATTCATTATTACAAAATGGCACAAGACATCAAAAAACCGTGAGAAAATAGAGAGTTGGAGAAAAACACAGAGGACATAACCATGACCTTGAAAATAATATTTTCTTTTATCTTGCGATGTGTCTAAGAATTGAGAAATCTAAAGAACTCCCAGGGAGAGAGGTGGAACTGGAAGTAATTCATTCCTCACGTACCCTGGGTTCTTTTTCCTTACTTTCCAATATATAATGGGAAATTAAATTTTCTAGTAATGAAGTATCATAGAATATAGTTATAATTTACTCTTAAACAAAAGCACTTCACATGCAAAGTCATCAGATGTTCAGTAAATCATCCTATAATTGTTTTATTCTCTTTATTATGGCTTCAATGAACTATATAGATAGCTAAACATTTCTCTCTCTCTGTCTCTTTCTCTCTTTCTCTGTCTCTCTTTCTCTCTGTCACTCACACACACACATGCCCCCTGAGGACAATAAAAAACTGTAGCTTGCAGTGAAGTATTTTAGTAACGAAGGAATACAACTTCTGCACATTCAGCATATCCCCATTTTAGATGTTAATGAGGTGGAAAATTAAAAGAAATAACAGCACATGGGTCTTGCAATGTTCTCTAACCCCTTAGTCCGTTACAGCTTTCTTTCTCCTATTAATGTTGAACAATGCTTACTATAGTGTTGGTATAAACATTTTTTGTACAACTGAGACACTGTAAATTCCATGGATCAATTGACATCCACTGGGAAGATATATCAAAATTGATTTTTCCTTTCATAAAACCCTTTCATGTAAGTCTTCAAATCTGATTTTAAAAGGACCCTAATAACCTTCTATGATTTTTAAATTATTTTTTTAACTTTTTGTCTCCAGTGAGTACGCTATAAGCTTTTAGCACAATGTCAAATAGAAAAGGAGAAATGAAGCTGCCCAATGTCAACAAGGTAAAGAGAATTGGAGCCACATTGAGAATAAAGAAATGTCAGGATGTGGGGTCCAGAGGCTTAAGTGTTTCTTACTAAATTTAGCCTTTCTAAAACCACTATGTTGCAATAAATTCCCAGGCCAAGTTTATAAATGAAGCACCCTAAGCCTGTAAGATTAAGCAAACCCAACACAAATATCTGCTACAAATCTAAGCTTACAGTGTAGTAGAATTTGAATAGAGAATGGTGATGCATGAAGATTAGGACCACTTCAAATCAGATTTAGATTTGCTAAAGCAAGCGCTACAGTGTTATTGCTTAGTTGGCTAACTTTTTAACATCATGATTTCCTAAGCAGTTCATGTCATTTAGAATAAGTAATCATAAAAGGGTAGGTCAAATATACTAGCAACATTTAAAGAATAAAACAGGTTTCCAGAAAAAAAATAGAAAAGATAAATTTCTTTTAAAACCTTAACAGATTGTTTCTTAATTTTCATCATAGAGATGAATGGGAAAACAGGAAACACGTATGTTCTTTCAACTTAATTTACAACTTCAGATTCCAAACATATGAAAAAATAAACACAAAACAAGAAAACATGACCTGCAGACACACCAAAAAATAAATAAATAAATAAAAAATAGAAACTGTTATTAAGGAAGTCTAGATGCTGAACATATCAGACAAAGACTTCAAACCTGTTATTATAAATATATTTGAAGAACTAAGAAAATATATCTGAAGAACTGAAGACAAGTTTGAGAATGATTTCTAACCAAATAGAAAATATCAATCAAGAGATAGAAATTATTACATATATTACATTAAGAAAAAGAAACTCTGGATTTGAAAGGTATAATAACTGAAATTAAAAAATTACTAGAGGTGATCAACAGCTGATTTGAGCTATCAGAAAAAAAGTCAAGTAACATCAGTGTAATTCAACGGGGACTATTCAATCTGAGTAATAGAAAGAAAAAAGGATTGATGAACAATAAAAACAGAGCCTTAGAGACTAATGAGATGCCATCAAGAATATTATATATTTACCATCAGAGTCTCAGATGACAGAAAAGGAAAGGGAGAAAGAGGCTGAAAAAATATTTGAAGGATAAATGACAAAATTTGATGAGAAACGTTAACATACACAAACAAGATGTTCAATGCACTCCAAATAGGCTAGCCTGAAAAAGATCACACTCAGATGCATTGTAATAAAACTATGAAAAAAGAGGAGAAAAAAAATCTTGAGAGTAGTAAAATAAAAATTGTTTACTGTGTACAGTGATTCTCCAAATAATAATATTAGCAGCTAATTTCTCATGAGAAATCATAAAGGCTGGAGGATAGTAAAATTATCATTCATAATACTGAAAAGAATATATCCACTAAGAATTTTATATATAGCACAATTTTCCTTCAAAAAAATGGAGATTTAATTAAATGTCCCTGCATTTATCATTTTTTTTTTTTTTTTACTGTGGAAGTACACAATAAGAAGCAGACTTGATCTATAATATTAAAAGTGGGCTTTTAGACTGAAATGAAAAAACATTGGACAGTAGATGAATTAACATAAAAAAATTAAAAGCATTAATGAAGGTAACATAAAATAGAAATATAAAAGATAGAATAAGTATATTTTTATTCATGACTTTTTTCTTTTTATTTTATTTATTTATTTATTTGAGACAGAGCCTCAAGCTGTTGCCCTGGGTAGAGGGCTCTGGCATCTCAGCTCATAGCAACCTCCAACTCCTAGACTCAAGTGATTCTCCTGCCTCCACCTACCAAGTACCTGAGACTAGAGGTGCCTGCCACAATGCCTGGCTATTTTTTAATTGCAGCCATCATTGTTGTTTGGCGGACCTGAGCTGGATTTGAACCCGCCAGCTCAGGTGTATGTGGCTGGAGCCTTAGCCGCTTGAGCCACAGGCACAGAGCCCCATTCTATTTCATTTTATGTTCTTGTTTTCCCCGAATGATACAGGAAATCTGAACTTCCCCTTGATTTGAAAGACAACAAGATAAAGCACTGATTGTCTTAGGCCTATAATTTATTAAGATGTAATTTGATATTAATATCCAAAGGAGAGGAAGAGTAATGGAGCAAAATAGATGCAAAGTTATTATATTCTATTTATATACTCTTGAAATTAATTTGGTATAATCTTAAATATAGTAAGACAAACTGCAAGGTAATTAAAATTTATATCACCCTCGATCTTTTCTAAGAAAAAAGATTGTGACTTAGAAATAAAGAAACAGAAAATATATGACATATAGAAAACAAATATTAAATGGGAATATATATATTTTACTTTATCAGTAATTACACTGACTATAAATTGGCTAAATATTTCAACTTAAGGCAGAGATTAAAGAATGGTATTAAGAAACAAAAACATAATCCAGATACATACTGTTTGTATGAAACAGACTTTATACTCAAAGAAACCATTGTAAGCAAAAAATAGGTACCATGCAAACAATAACAGCAACAACAAAAATCTGACCAAATAGAGTTTGAGAAAAAGATTGCTACTAGAGTCAACAAATGTCATTTATTAATTAAAATATTCCATAGAAGGTTTACAATTATACACATATACAGAACCTTTGGTATCAAAATACTCCCAAAGTACAAGAAGCAAAACTCACAGAATTGAAATGAGACATATGGCATACAACAATAGTAACTGAAAACTCAATAACCCACATTCAATAACAGACAGAAAAATCAGATATAAGAAATAAAGACATAAAAAATCACTGTAAAACTATTAATCCTATAAGACATCTATTGATGAGTCTACTAAGTAACATCAGAATATATACTTTTTAATGACAAAAGGAATATTTTCCAAGATCAACAGCCTAAATTAGAAATTAATAGCAGTGGAAAATTTGCTCAGTTTACAAGTATGTGGATATTAAACAACATATTTTTAAACAATGAAAGGGTCAAAGAAGAAATCACAAGTGAAATAAGTAAATAATTATATATATATGAAAATATAAGTAATATCCCAAATTTATGAGAATCACAGAGGGAAACTCACATCCCACAATCATTACCAACTGATTTATGGGTGGGGCCCTCCACTGCAGCAGGCTGTAGAATGATAAATGGAGGAGTTCTCTGAGACTGTACAGTGGCATTGCTCTGGAGAGAGGGCAGTCTTCACCTGCTGGATTGTGAACCCTACACACTGCAACTGGTGCTGTTTTAAAATCCTAGACCCAGGAGCCTGCCTCTACCCTAGGGTCAGATCTCTTCTTACTGCCTCCCCATTACCCTTGCCAGACTTGGGGGAAGGGAAGGGAAGACACAATCTCTCATGAATCTCATGAACATGACCCACACACTCCCACTGCTGCTGGGAGACCTAGGTGGGCCAACAATCCTTACCCTTGTCAGCATGGGTGGAGCTATGCTCAGGCTGCATTGGCTGATAAATGCCATCACCCACAGATCTAAATTGGGCAGCTCTTAAGCCAGTGAGGATGGAGCTGTTTTCAGGCTGGTGCAAGCCAGCAAAGCCAGTAAGCCACAACTATAAGTGAGGCAGCACTACAACCAGTATGGACCAACAGCCAATGTGCACGGACTAGGAGGGGTAGTTACTCACCCTGCAGACAACCAGTGACAGCCCCAGGGAATGGTGAGACCAGAGGCACAAGACAGCAGCAGTGTTAAATGCTCACAGAGTATCTGTCCCTCTTGTGCTAGACCAATCCTCCAGAGTAGGAGACATTTGCACCCTCCAGGGCCCTTTCTTTCTCCACACTAAGTAGGGGAGCTCCCCACAAAGATAAGATGCACTGCAAGCTTATCCGTCTTGAGCTGAGAGAAGGTATTTCAGATTAGAAGGATCTAAAATAAGAATTCTGGCAATAAGGGAGGGGAAAAAAAGTTGTTTCAACATCCCCAAAGGTTCACAATAGTTCTCCAGCAATTGACCCAAACTTAAAGGAAGTTGTCAAAATGTCAGAGATGGAATTCAGAATATGGATGGCAAACAAGATGAATGGAATCAAAGAAGGAGTAGAAAACGAACACAAAAGAGCCAAAGGAATATTTCAGGACATGAGCTTTAAAAAAATGGAAAAAGTTCCTAAGGAGATAGAAAACATAAGAAAAGATACAGTAGGTCTTAAACAAAAGAGTCATTTAGGGGATTTCAAAATGCAGCAGAAAGCTTTGACAACAGGCTAGACCCAGCAGAAGAATCTCAGAGCTTAAACACAAGACTTTGAACTAACTCATCCAGTTAAAGATACAGAAAAAAGAATAAAGAGAATAATCACTCATACAAATATAGAGCTATAAAAAGTGAACCAATATGACAATTATCAGTGTCTCTGAGGGCAAAGAATAAAAAACAAAAAGCAAAGAAGACCTTTTCCAGGGTATTATTGAGAAAAAAGATTCCCTTGTATCACCAGAAATTCGGATATCCAGATACAAGATGATCATTGAACACCAAGAAGATTCATAGGAGATAGGACATCTCCAAGATGCATAGCCATCCTGGCTAAAGTCAAAATGAAAAAGAAATTTCTATAAGCTGCAAGACAAAAGTGACAAGTAACCCACAAAGGAAAACCCATCTGGTTGACAGCAGACTTCTCAGCAGAGACCATGCAAGACAAGAAGTTTTGAGGCCCCATTTTTAGTTGTATTAAGCAGAACAACTGCCAGCCAGGAATAGTATATCTTGCAGAACTATATTTTATAGATGAAAAAATAAAAACTTTTCCAGACAAGTAAACACTAAGGGAATTTGGCACTGCTAGACCTTTTCATCAGTAAATGTTTGCAAGTGCACTCACTGTACATGAAAAAGTGCAAGAGATATGCACCTATGTATAACTCCTACAAGGAAAGCTCACAGCTCTTATAAAACAATAGCACAAGAGGCAAAGCAAACATGGTATCATCCAACTTGATGAACAGAATAGTACCCCAAGCATCAGTACTAACACTGAATGGGTATAGTTTCACTTAAAAGACCAACTGGTTGAATGGATGAAAAAGCATAACACTTAACATTATATTATTAGTCAGTAGAGTAATGCAAACCAAAATCATAATTCACAACCCCCAGTATGGCTAAAATCAGAAAAGATAGTCAAATATGGGTAAGGATGTGGAGAAATTAGAAATCTTACACCTTGCTGGAGGATTATAAAATGGCACATTAAGGAAACAAGTTTGTCAGTTTTCCAAATGTTAAATATAGAGTCCCCATATGACTCAGCATAGTCACTTGAAACAAGTTTGTCAAAATACAGAGTTAAATACAGACGTATGACTCAGCAATGTCACTATATGCACAAAAGAAATGAAACTATTCTTCCTCACTAAAACTTATACATGAGACTTCACAGAAGCATTATTCATTATAGCCAAAAAGAGGAAATAAACAAACCAATGATCCATCAACTGATAAATGGATAAGTGAAAGCAACAAATTGATACTTGGCAAAAAAAGGAAGGCTGTGCAGATACATGCAACAAAATGGATAAACATGGAAAACGTTATTATGAGTGAAAAAAGCTAATCACAAAAGAAAACCTGATATACGATTAGATTCATATAAAATGTCCCAAATCCATTTAAGTTAAAAGTAGATTAGCATTTGCCTAGGGCTGGAGGTAGGCTGTGGAATCAGGAGTAACAACTAAAGGGTATAGAATTTATTTGAGGGAGAGTGATATTAATGTTATAAAATTAGATAGCACTGATGAGTGTACAACCCTGTGACTATACTAAAAAACACTGAAATGTATACTATAAAACAATAAGCTTTATTATTTTAATGGTGCTACATAAACCACACTCCTGGCACTCATTCCTGCTGCTGCATTTAGGTATACTTATTTGTTTGATAGCTGTATAATATTCATTATGGTTTTATGAAAGCTTTGATACTCTGCATTTTGAGTATTTATAGATCTTTGCTAATATTAACGGTGCTGGCATCACCTGTTCTCAGCTGCACATAACACAAGGTTTTTTCTCTTTGGTACGTACTTAAAGTCAGCAAACAGGAAAGATGACACAGCTCCAGTTATGCCAAATAGAGGATAAATTTAATAATCAGAATTGAGTTAAAAGTTGTGTGAGGTTTTCTTTTTTAGTTTTTGTTTTATGGAAAGTTTGAAATAGAGGCAAGAAGTGATTAGGTAACATTACAGAGAAATTAGTTCTTACGGAAGGTTTCACATTCCTGGGAAGAAATGAAAGAATAGTACTAGTCAAAGTCTGGGCTTACTGTTCCACCAAGCCAGCTCTATATACTAGCACCTAAGAAAGAATTCAGAAGCTTTCTCAATTGCCAACACCCCTCCACCAAGGTGTTCTCAACATCACTATGCTGCCATTGTGTCTATCGCCACTGCTGCTACTGCTGTTGCTAATGTCATTGTCATGTCTTTGCTATAGCACCACTGACTGAAGGCAAGCAAGGATCAATGAAAAGTGGCATTCTCCTTCTTTTTCTGCCTGTCTGTAACCCAACTGAGCAGGAAACTAGCTGTCAAGGACATCTGGGAAATGTAGTTTGCAGACTTTCTACTTGGCAGGAGAGAACAAAGTATGGGAGTATTACTGTGCAAATGAAAGAAAACAAATGATTCCCAGCACACTCTAAACTCCTAGTATCCTTATACATCTTCCTACCTATGTCTAATCTGTGTAATTACATTAATAACCATTTCAGATTTTTGGATAGAAGAAAGCAATCAGACTTCAGACAAAGATGCCCTATTCCAAAATTGTTTCTAGTCCATGAATTCTCTGGAAATGTTAATTCCTTCACCATTAGTTACAATCACATCTAGATAAAGACAAAAATCACAAAGTTTAACTATGAACAACTTTATTTACAGTGTATTATTATTTAAATTAATAGGTGAAAAGGACAGAAATGTAACACCTGATCTGTAAAAAGGTACATAATGTGCAAAGAGAAAGTGTTGATAGGTACCACAGTTGTTTCTGTAACTGGTCAGAGGCCACAGATTTTATTTTTCACTTTCATCTTTTATTTCCATATTCTATTTTTTCTTCTTTGGCTGGCTTTTCAGCTGGTCAAGATTTTTACTGAGATGAATCAAACTTCCTTGCTGAAGGATCTGAATCACTGGGAGAACTGAGTACTAGCCTTAATTTTAGTCCTTCGAGTATATTCCATTTTAATTTAATCAATCTAGTGAATATAGTCACTTTCTTATTACTTGTTCATTAAATGACAAGTGGAATCTCTATTGTTCTGAAAAAGTAATACTTGTGTCATCTAATCAAAATAATCCTTTGTGTAACCCAATAACTTAGAGACCCAAAGTGTTGAGGAGGAAGCCGCAAATGTTCACAATTGAATTATTAAATACAAAAGTGAGAGTAGCCACTCCTCCATCTAATCTTTAATTCCCAGACATGAGCTTTTAGACCCTAAGGAAGAAGTGGCTTTCAGGGGAACATTCCTTAGATCTTTGTTCTATGCTTCCTTCTTAAAGCAAGGCTTCTACTCGAAGGTTTTATTCCTGAGAACTCCTAAACTGCCGTTAACTGTTCCTAGACAATGGCAGTGATGAATAAGATCTCTAAAAGTTTTTCCTATTTAAATTATCCACAGTTGCAACATTCCTGCCCCTAAAAGGTGCCCTCACACCTGTCACCATAAAAGGCCACACAGTTGGATCATCCATAATGAATAGACCCTCACCAGACTCTGAATCTGCTCATAACTTGATCTTAAACTTCCCAGACTACAGAATCGTGAGGAATGAATTTCTATGGTTTATAAATTACCCATTCTAAGGTATTTTGTGGTAGCAGACAAATGGACGGAGATAGGGCTTTTCCTTATGGGTGGGGAGGAGTAGAAGTGCCAGATCATCCACTAGGCCTCCTCTGATACCACCCTCCACAAACACAAATGGGGGGGGCAGCTTGATATCCCCAGGCATGGGCATGGTGAACATCCTTGCTTTCCCCTGGGCCTTCTCTGATACCACTTTAATGGGGAGAAGAGATTCCTTGTCACTGAGATTGGGCTGGGTTTCCAGACTCCCTACTTAGTTTCCTCTGAGCACAGGGCCAAGAGAAGTAGGATGTTATTGCCTGTGTGAACGTCTCTGATTCCCATCTAATATAATCTGACACTTTTTTGGTAAAGTGTTGGGGTGCTTCATTAAAGACTGGACAGAACAGAAGTCTAGGCTTTTCATTTAGCCTTCACTGGTGTGGGTGGTGGTAGAGCCAATTGTTTTTTCCTGTCATATGTGGTTGGCATAAAATGGTTAATATCTAAAAGATGTGTTTGTCTTGTTAGGCTGCCACTGTCCTGACCCTTGGATTAAAGAGAGGTGGCTTTTGTTAGAACTTTTTATAACAGGCCACTGTTGATGATTCTGATTTGATGGCTTTCAGATAAAACTGTGAGATATATGAGGCAGGAAGGAAAAAGGAAAGAGAGAAAAGAAAAGAAAACACAAAATTTCTGATGTTTCTCCTTGGGTCCCAAAGTTTCTTCACGTTTCATTCTTCTTATATCTGTTTTAGATGAAATATCCATGATTTTTAGTTGCACTTAGCAGAAAAATTCATGTATTCCATCTTTCTAAAAGTACAAGCAAATACATTCTTTTATTAGGTTGTTAAATATGAAAGGTCTGATTTCTAGAACTACTAAATTTGATAGTTGATTCTACTGACATTTCACTTGGACACTTCTTGTTTTATTTTTATTGTGAATGTATATCCTCATTCCTTCAAATTCATGGTTTGGCTTGTGATCATCTTTCACAGTTTTTCTAGAGCAAATTTTTGTGAAACAATGGATAAGTAAAAAATTCATGTTGTGTAGTATTTTCAAATATGAGTTTCATCCTGGAAGCAATGTTGTGTAGACAGCTCGAAATATCAATGAATTGACTGGGAAGGATGTGGCTAATGAACACATGTGGTCTGAGAAGTTCCATATGGTTGATTTTAATCTTGAAAGTGAGCCACGTGGGCAACTTCAGACCAAGGTGGGGAGTGCTGAGCTGAAAGGGAATCCACCTCAACCTACGTGTGAATTAGCAGCAAGATTTGATGTGATTGTTAACAATACTGCACCGTTTGAAAGAAATCAGCAAGGTAAAGAGGCTGGATAGTTGGGCTCTGCATGAAGTAAACAAGTGTCAGAAGAGAAGTCATCTGGAAGCTTGGCTTTCTTCTCTGTCACTACATAAAGACAAAAACACTTCTGTACCATTTTGTTACATGAGATGAAAAATGGATTCTTTTCGACAATATCAAAAACATTCAGTACAATAGTTGGATAAAGATGAAGTGTGAAATACAGTCCAAAATCAAATACTCATCAAAAACAGTTAATAGCAGCTGGTGGTTCAATGCTGGTATTATCCACTACAGCAGTGGTTCTCAACCTTCCTAATGCTGCAATGTATTTTCATTGTTAAAAAGGGGTCACGACCCACAGGTTGAGAACCCCTGCACTACAGCTTCATGAAACCTGATTAATATAGTACAGCAGATGTCTGCTGCAACCAGTTGGATGAAATGATGATGATGCTTGTGACTAAATAGCCAAGGTTCGTCAATAGAGAAGGCTAATCCGCTTGCAAGACAAAGCTCAACCACATGTCACACAAACAACACTGCTCAAACCACAGAGGTTGGTCTTGGCAGCTTTGTCATCTATGGTACACCAATTGACTACCACTTCTTCCAAGCTTTTGACCATTTCTTTCAAGGAAAAATATTCAATTCTCAACAAGCAGTGAAAAATGCCTTTCACTCGCTCGACAGGCCTCCTCACTGCTAGCCTAAACAAGCTGCCATCCATTAAGATGGCAAAACTCTGTCAATAGTTTAAGTACATACTTTGACTAATTGTTCTGATTTTCTGCTAAGAAAAACATGATCCTTTGGTTCAAGATCACCTGCCTTATAATCACAGTCCTCATTTGCAGTCCTTCTCCTAAGTACACGCTACATGCAGTGTTTGTCCTACTGAAGAAGGAGATTAGGTTCCTATAGCACCTATTGGTTTGTCATTGGCTTCTGGCTGCCATCAAACATATCCTGGGCAGGGTCATAACCACACAGGCATTTTTAGGAGTGGCAGCTCCCTTCAGACGAAAAGAGTTCCCTAGAAAAGCCTGATATGAGCTTCAGAAACTCGCACTTCCAGCAGCTAGAGAAGAAATTCAGAGAAAAAATGGGTGGGCACCATAGCATGTACTGGCATCTGTCACGGCTACAGCAACTAAGGAAATGTAAGTCAGCAAACTCCTACTTCTCGTAAGTTAAGGATCTAGTGTTTAAAGGCAGACCATCAACCTGACTCCAGAGTTCACAGCCTGACAACTAACCACTATGATATCCCAACTTAGCAACAATACTCTGATATTTAAGTCCACAAACCCTTCAAGAAAACCCACCAAATTTAGCCAGATAATTTCCAAAGAAAATAAAACATATTTTAATATAACCAGTGTATTAGTTTTAAATTGCTGACATAAAAAATGACCACAAACTTATAGATTTAAACAGCAGAAAGTTATTAATTTATATTTCTGTAGATGTGAACATTGATGTAGGAATCCTAGGGCTAAAATCAAAGTGTCAACAGAGCAGGATTCCTTTCTGGAGCGTCTAGGAGCAAAACTCCTATCTTTTCCAGCTTCTAGAGACTACTCACATTTCTGGGCTCCTGGTCCCCTTTGTTTTTCAAAGCCAATGATATTGGGCCCAGTCTTCTCAGGATGCCATCTCTTGGGCTGTCTTCTGCCTTTCTCCTTTTAAAGAACTTTGTTATTACATTGGGTATGTCTTAAGAATTCAGGATAACTTCACTGTTTTAAGGTCAGCTGATCATCAGCCTTAATTTCATCTTTAAATATAATTCTCCTTTGTCAGACAATGTTATAGATTTACAGGTTACAGGAAATAAGATATGGATATTGTCAGTAGGCCATTATTCTTCTATCACACTCATAATGAATGTCATGATGTTCACAGAAAAACTCCTTAAGGGCCAGAACGATTCATAAATGAATGACTCATTCAGAGTTCAACAAGGTGTCCTTTCGAGTGAACCTCAGACATTATCCAACTTTCCCTCAAAGATTTGAACTGCTTAGTTATTGCTAACGATGAGGACTTAAGACAAAGGAAATGTTATGGGCTTAAATGACAAAGCCAGAATCAAGGTTCCTTATGTCTCATGTTTTAGCAAAAGATATGTTAGGAATAAATCAAGAACAAAAGGAAAAATAATTTAACGAGGGGTTCGATTTTTTTCAACTATTTCCTACAATTTTGCAGGCTATAGATAAGAAATTTGTAAAGAGAGAAGAAGAGCAAACACTAGATTGTTTTCTTTTTCCAGTTTATACAAAGATGAGACTGCCCTGGATTCATTAAATTGATTGGACTGCTGGTCCCATGTACTTTATCTTCCGTCACAAGGGATGGGTCTAACTGTCCCAATACACTTTCACAAAGGTTTAAAAAAAGTTTGTACTTACTCTTACAAACCACATGTCTCTGGGAACTACCTTAATGTATTTAGGTAAAATATTTGGTAAAATTATTATCTACATATAACATTTATGTATATAATAACTAGTGTTGCATGTCTTTGGACCAATAAAAACAAATTTTTACTTTATAACATTCATATCTTGAAATTCTGACTTCTTTTAACAGAATACCTGGAAAAAATTGTATCCTAAAACTGTGATATAGTCAAGGAGAAATAAATGAAGATGAAAATAAAGCATACTGTATAAAACATGAACCAAATACATAAGACAAATCTTTCTTATCTCTGTCAAGAAAGAATGTAAATGAAGCAAGGGTTTAGCCTCACTTTTATTGTTCTAAGATTTAATTTCCTTAACATTATTAGTGCTTTATTCAAATAGATGTCGATAGCAAGCTTGGACACAAAAAAAAAAAAGAGAGAGAGAAAGAAAGAAAACTCATTATTGTTTTCATGTTGTTTGAGAGAAAGTTATGTTTTATATATGGAGAAATTTGACAGAATGTGTGCCATGTCATTAATTAAAGATATCAAGAGAGCTTCCTAAAGCAGAATCCAAGGGCTCTGCAGGCAATAATTTAAGTCGCAACTCTCCTACACATCTCGTTTTCTCAATAGACTGTCAACAGGCCTTGACAGCTATTTATATAGAGGTGTGGCATTTCTCTTTCTTCTTTTATCCTAAAAAATAACAGTAAAGAAATATATGGATTCGTGAAACACCCATTGGCACATGAAATTGAAAACTCAGCATCTGCTCTCTTACATTTTTTATTATAAACACGAAACTTGGAGAATTGTGCACATGAGGCATTTCCATTAAAAGCATTTGCATCTAAAAGCCTGGAAGATAAAGTATGGTGTGAATAATGATCCTGCTTTATTTTATCCTTGTCAGCCATTCTGCTCATAGTGGAAGGGACAATGGGAGACACTCTTGAATTCATGCCTGTTAAGATGGAGCCTTAATGGTACCAGAGTGTTTCTACCATTTGACACTTGAGTATATTATTGAAAGTCAGTCCAGTGTCTTCCAATAGTAGCTTCTTCACTAAATTTTGCACTATTTCTGTCTTTAAAATAAAGCACTCAGGCTTAGTGCTCTTTCATATATGAGGCAGGGATTCATAAAGGTATTTTAAATAAATGGTAAAAAGATTGCCAAATGAAATGAGTTGGAAGGACAATGTGAAAAGCTATTTATTTCCCACAAAATACCACCAAAAAATAAAATTCATTATTAAATACAAAGTATATAATTATTTTGAAATAAAGATGGGATAGAAGCAATGAATTGTCAACTGTAAATTTTGCTGAGTTACATGATGAGGCAAAGAAGGTAAGGAAATAGATGTAGAAGGGCCCTAAAAAGAGGAAGCCTGTGTCTTAGAAATATCCCATTTTAGTATATGAAGGTGGAAGAGTCTTCATTACTTAGAAGATTTAAATAACAAAGGATATTTCAGAATTAAACAGAAAAAAAATAGCAGATATGAGCAATAACAAAGAGGAATTATAAAAGGGACCATTCAAAGCAACTATAACAAGAAAACAGTATTTCCCTGACTATATAACATGGAATAAAATATCAGATTGCATTTTGGCTGTTTGCCAGAAAATATAACTCATTACGTGAAAGATGGGTTAGCTCAATGTTTCCTATGCTGAAAGAGCAATAATTTCACAATCATTTGAAAGGGACTATCTTCAAATGGAATTTCTTAAAATTTCAACCACTAGATCGATGACCCTAATCTGTTATCTCCCTTCCTTTCAGTAACAATGTTGTCCTCCCTCCTATCTTGTAAAGGTATAGCTAGGTCACTTCCTAACTCGAATGCCAATTCTAGTTCAAATTCCAGCTCCAGCTCCTTCCTGCATGATCGATCATTCATGCTTTACTTGATCTTTGGCATCAAATGTAATATTTAGTAGTACCAATACTATTGGTGCCATGAAGAGGCATTAGACTTGCAATGGAGCAGCATGAGATTTAGAGCTCTCAAGAAATGCAGAGATAGGGGTTTCCAGGGAGGAGAGTTTAGGAACAAGGGTAAGATATGAGTAGTATCAACAGAATCCATCCATTTTTCTCCCCTAGATTTCTTATGTGAAAATTATCTCATTGATAATTAATAAAGGGTCATACTGAGGATAAGCTCCTATGAAATGGTTTCTTGATCACATAAGCTCCCCCAAAAGGATTAGAATGATGAGGAAATGCTAGCATTGGCATTCAAGCATCTTAGGGGAGACAAGTCTAAAGTTATAGTAAGGAACTAGTTGCCCCAAATGGAATGCACAGATCCCTTAGCTGAGATGAAGGGAATGAAGGAAGTCCCGGGAATTCCTGGAGCCCAGTGCAGAGTGGAAGACTGCAATTTTGTATATGGAAATACATAATAGCCAAAGTCTTAGGTATAGCATAGTAGCCAATATATTTTGCAATTTACAGATCTACCTTTCCTGAGGAGCAAAACAAAAAAAAAAAAATCAGCCTCTGGAAAATAGCTAGTAACTAGTAACTCTGCTCTAATAAAAGAAAAATTAATCTTTGTTTTTATAGATCTCTCTTTAAAATAGCAATTGTTACCTTGGAGATTAATGTGTTCTGCAAGTAATTGAGTAAAAAACAAAAAATGATGCTTAGAGGACACGTGCTTCAACATTATTTTCCATTTGGAATAATCACCCTATAAGTAGAAAGGTAAAAATGCTTGCGTGAAATTTCCATTGGTAAAATATTAAAAGAAAATTTCACTTATAAGGCTTTAAAACTATCCACAGAATTATTAAAGTATAATTTACATAATATAAAATACAATTATTGTAAATGTACACAGTATAATAAATTTCAGATGAATAATGTTTTGCAATAATCAGCATTGTTTAGAAAATTTTCATCACATCTAAAATGTTTCCTAGCATCAGAGGTTAATGATGAAGCAATGAGTGGGCGAAGACTGAGCTCAGACGGCTACAACAATAATGGGTGAGAGGAAAACCTACAAAGAAGGGAAGGTGAAGAAT
>NW_003852427.1:14063416-14067851 GCF_000181295.1 Otolemur garnettii | reverse complement strand
TTTGGGCTTTTATACAAATGCCTTATTTATATACAAAACACACCAGGAAGCACAGAAAATATTTCTAATCAAATTACCCATTATTTTATAATCATACTAATAATGTATCATTTATGGGACTCAATTCTTTTATTTCTAGCTTTAAATTTTCTGTCTTGAAACAAAATTTGTACAGAACTGGGGCAAGAAATTCTAGGACCCAAACGATCTATATTGCATGACATTATTACATTTGGCTAAAAAAGACAAACACCTGCAAAGTCAAACTACCCTTAAGGGCGAGCAAACGGGAGTATAAATTCAAAATAAAAGATTGGTGACAATAGGTCAGAAATTATAATGATATGTGATTGACTGAAAACTCTTCAAGGCTTCTTCTAAATTCCTGAAAGTTTAGACATGAAATAGAAATTTGAGAAAAACAATTGTTGTCTAGTTAAGTCATAAAGAGTTCTATCATTTCTCTTCCTTGCATTTTAAGACATTTTTAATACATTTGTCCAGTAATTACTGTTTTACTTTATTCAATACATAGTATTTACACAAACATTTACAAGCCCATCCTTTTGAGTTCAGAATCTTCTACCTAAAAGCAACATATTAATAATTTTTATTTAAAAATTATGTTGGTCCTGTATTGAAAAGTTAGAAGACCTGGCACCTCTGAACTGTATTTCCACATGGGGAATAACACCTGGAGTTGGATAACTATTGCACCTTTGAAAACTGTTGGGTTCTGTCTTTGACCATGGTCCCCACAACCCTTTGATCTCACTCAGTAAAAAGAACATGGTGGGAGCTGTGAGGAACTGGTATCTCCAAGGAATAAGAGCAGAGTTGAGTGGGACAAGTGGATTCTGGAGCTGCTCCTCAAATTTCATGAAATCCTAAAAGCTCACCCAGGTTCCTATGAAGTGACTCCTCCAATGTGCATTCAAATGTATATGGAAACGAAAGAGTGAATTTTGCAAGGTCTGAGAGTACAGAAAGGCATTTTAGTTTCCTGAGAGTATAGAAAGGCATTTTTTTTTTTAACCTAAGCTTACTTAAGGGGAAATCATTAGTTCATACTTGGCAAAATTACCTGAGAGAAAATGTTTTCAGATTCTTGCAGTAGTGATAATCATTTTCATAAAATACTACCTGGCATCTCCTTTCTAATGCTTTGCCAGCTGCCATACTCCAGATCTTTACTCTAACCAGCCCTGGAGACAGCTTCTTGTTCCCTTCCGTGCTTTCCCTGCTCACTCTGTCCTTTCCCCTGTGTCAGAGCTACATGTTCAAACGGAGCAGAGGGAAGCAGAGGACACATAGGCCATTGGATTTCTCTATAATGAACCTGTGTTTGCAGACAGTGGGAGAGAATTTACTACGGATTTTCATGGATCTTTGAGTCTTTAAGTCAAGTTGTTAAAGGTAATTTAAAAACAGGACTAGGATATCATAACTCATCATTTAAAAAATCAATCCAAAAGTCACACTTACACATCACATCACTTACATTTTTTTGTTACCAATCTTCATAAGTTCAGAACAGTGTTGTTCCTACCTGTCTACAAAACCGTATTTTGTATTTGTGGGACACTACCAAACTATCAATGCATGGGTCCTGCCCTAGACTGACGGGTTGTGACTCTAAATCCCTTATTTTTATAAAATAATACCAAGGTGATTTTAACGTGAAGAAAGAGGTCAAAAACATTGACTTACATTTGTAGAATTACTCAACTTTCTTTAAAGCACACTGTCCTGGTTAGAATTCACCACAATATATAATTCATCAATATATACAATTCATACAATATACAATTCATCCATGTAACTGAACACCACTTGTACCCCTAAATCTACTGAAATTTAAAAAGTATCAAGGAACCAAAAAAATCTTATAATGCACTGTGCTAATTAGACAGTGGCGTATCAGGGACGGGCCACAGAGAAGTAAGGAATGGAGGGGTGAGATGACCAACCAGCAGCTGTAAAATAACAATTGTTAAGTGTTTTCTTGTTTTCCACAAAATTTAGAAAAACTTTGTTCTTTTTTTCTATCTCTAGCCACTCCTCAGTTTTTTGACCACAGGAGGAGGAATGATTTCTTATATTTTGTAATTTAAAAGTGGTTAATTACATATATGCAGCTAAGCTCTCTTACTCTTTCAGAAATGGATAGTCACAAACTGAGCACCTTCTGCTCTCATTCCTGAGTCAAAATGTTAAGAATACCTGACACAGAACCTAAGACAGGATTAGAAGCCACTGGACATTTCTCAGGAGCTCTGCACTGAAGTTCATGGAGGGTGTGAAGCCTGCTGGAATTGCGCACAGTTGAGTGCAGACTGTGTGGTCGGCGCTCCCCTCTCCCTGCAGTGCATCTCAGGGACTTGACGTCATGCTGCAGGTGTGCAATGAACTAAATATATCCCCTCAAATTCATAGGCAGCAGCCCCAAAGCCAAATATGATGGCTTTTGGAGGTGGAGCTTCTCAGAGGTGATTTGGTCATACACATTGAGTGGCTATAAATGGCATCTGTGCCCTTATAAGAGAATGAATAGGACAGAGCTTTCTGCTTTCCACCATGTGAAGATATAACATGCAAATCAGGGAGGGGCCTTTACAGAACCAGGCCAGGCTGGTTCCCTGACCTTGGACTTCTCAGCCTCCAGAGCTACGAGATATAATTTCTGTTGTTTAAGCTGCTCAGTTTATGGTACTATTGTAGCATCCTGAACTGATTAAGACAACATGACAACTGGGAAACTCTACGATCATTCTCTATTTCACTCTACTAGACAATAGTTTGATCTCTATCTGGTTTCTATAGAGAATTCACTGTTGATTAAGAAAGGGTTCTGAATATTACTTTATGCAATTCTAATAAAAATATTTTCTCTGACAAGGAAAAATTAGAAGAATGAATGAAAGGTGAAAGGAAAGGAGGAAGAACGAGGGAGAAGGAGAAATAGTGGCAAAAAAGGGAAACGTATAAGCCCTTTGTTTGTGGGGTTTATACCATTATCATCCGTAGGTCTCAATAATCTTTCATTGAACTGAATTATAAGTCTGAAACATATGGTATAAATTAACACTAAAACTTTCAATCTGTTTAAAAATAAGAATGGAAAAGCTTGGTGCCTGTAGCTCAGCAGCTAGGGCGCCAGCCACAAGTACACCAGAGCTGGCGGGTTCAAATCCAGCCCAGACTTGCCAGAGAACAATGACAACCACAGCCAAAAAATAGCTAGGCATTGTGGTGGGTGCCTGTAGTCCCAGCTACTTGGGAGGCTGAGGCAACAGAATCACATAAGCCCAAGAGTTGGAGGTTGCTGTGAGCTGTGACCCCACACCACTCTACCCAGGGTGACAGCTTGAGACTCTGTCTCAAAAATAAATAAATAAATAAAATAAAAATGGAACGAGTTTCCAATAACAAAGCTGTTATTTTTCTTAATATTTAAATACAATTAATTTGTTTAAAATCAGATGGGTTCTTCATTTATAAGTGAATTTCTTTTCCAAAAATGTTCCTGTGCAAAGACTTACTTAACCATCATAATCTTTAATCAAAGATCAACCAGGGCTTAGATCTTCAAAAGAAAGTTAGGAAAACCCACCTCTCTTCTGCACCTATAAGTCCAGGTGACATGGTACCATGGTCAGTGAATTTTTTCCTGTTAATTCAGTGTAATTGTCACTCAATAAAATTTCATAATTAAAGTTTTTTTTTTTTAAATCTTCGTAACAAAGTGTGGATGATTGGCGTGTAAACACTGTACGCATTAGCTACGGAGGTGACATAGACAGAACAATTTAAATATTTTGCTAGTAACACGTCTTGCTTGAGTTTATTTCTGAATTGGACACAATATATTATTCATCCTTAATTTTAATTTTGCTTGCCCCTGATTTCATAGATGACCCCTGGAAAAGTGCTTAACCTTTTTTTGATTCTAGTTTTCCTTGTATTTAAAACAGGACTTATAAACATTGCTAATAACACAGAGGCATTTCAATTCCTGCAAGAATTATTTTACTATTAATAAAAAAAGTTCTCTGCACTTATTTTTCCATTGTGACAACTTATGGGATATGGAGAGAAATTACTTAAATTTCACTCACAACTATATTTAAAAAGACAGAAAAGACTACTATAACTTCCTAGGAAAGTTAACTTTAAATTAATAATCAGTGAGAATACTTGAAAAATATTCAGTATTATCCAACACATTCATAAATGTTTTAATTTTAGATGGGGAATTAAACTTTTTTTGTGAAATATATTTCTCTAAATATCCCATATCTTATTGAGAAACATTATACATTACCCATGGTTGAGTTTTTTTACCAGCCAACGTTCTGTCTGGACGAGACAGTCTAAATCACAGGTTCAATATCTCATATGCTTGGAAACCTTCTGGTAGTTTCTTAAAATTAGT
>NW_003852427.1:14056691-14063107 GCF_000181295.1 Otolemur garnettii | reverse complement strand
GGTTGGGGCTCAGGAGTATGCATTTTGGCAAACACCCCAATAATATTAAAGGTGATATATCATGTATCACAAACTGAGAGAGATCAGTGTATGACATATTCAAAATTACCAGTGAAAATTATTAGCATAAAAACTCTTGTCTATTGAGACAACTTAACGGAACATTTAACAAGTAAAGTAAGTTATACTGTCAAGTACAATGCATTTATGTGAAATCCAACACTTTTCCAACTAATATATTATTATGATTTTTTTCAGTCAGTCATCCAGTTAGCCAGGACCCTGATCTGTCTCCTAATTTATATGACAATGTTCTTCTATCAATGATCCTTCATTAGGGTAACACATAACTCTGAGACGTCAAACCTATTTATCATCAAGTCCCTTAAGAATTCTCACAGCTTCCACTCTTCAAGATCTGGGTGAAGAGAGCTGTCCTGTTATTCTCTCATTTCTCTCTCCATCAAAGTCAAGAGCGGCATCAATCTACCACCAGCAGATTGAGATTCCCACCGTTTGCGGTGATTCCCTCCATGGGTAGGGTTGTCCTCACTCACCTCTACTCAGATTTTGTAAGAAATACTTCTTTTCTCATCTTAAAACTTAAAATGGAAACTTTTTTCTTTCAGAAATGCAGCTACCTGCTATTGGTTATCCACTTGGTCAGTTTATAATCCCTTCACTCCTTCAATATTTTTCCCCAACTTAAGGGCTGTATTTTTCCATCTAATCATAATGCACTCCCCAATTTTAACACACTTTGTGGTGTACTTTTCTCATTACTCTTTTAGAGATAAAAACATAATTTGGTATGGTTTTGATAGCTTTGATCAATGGCACAGCAGATGTAACACAGCTATTTACAATAACATAATGAATCAAACAGCAAACACTCATGTAATTGGGAAATAATTTTGTACATTAAAACCCATTCAGAAAAATGTATAAAACACTTACAGTGACTTTAAGGAAGTTAAAGAATATAATACATTACTGCAGTTAATCTTTAACAGTCCAAAGATGTTTCATAGATTTCCCATCTAACATCTTTAGAATATTTACTTACAAATATCCAATAAAACACTATTTTTCAGATACATAAAATGGTTTGATAGCATTAACAATAGTAGAGGACTCTGTTCTTAAAAAATTTAAAAGTAAAATAATTTTCCTACACAATATGGCTTCGCAATTGGAAATATAAATTTTTAAAAAATCTTCTTTTACAACAAGAGGTATAGCACTTTTATAAAACTGCAGGTCTGATGCAGTTCAACTGTGAAAATGGGCTTCCAATGGGAAAAAGAGACTGGACAATTTCAAATGTAGGCTGAATTTATTTGAAAAAGTATGAGTTATCCAAGATTGGTAATCCTAGATTCATGGTGAGATTCATTGTTAATTGAGGTCATAGTAAATTTTCTCCTTTCTGTTTATAACTCTTCTACCTTCCTAAAAATGTCTTTGACAGCTTTTCCGAAATATGAGCTAAACATTATTGTGACTTTTCATAAATATTTTTATATGAAATCTTCTCTGATTTATGTGAGGCTACTTATCATCTATGTTACCTTAATTTGGGGGCAAGTTATTCATTTATGAGAAACTAGATAAATATATGAGAATGGATAACATGAGAATATGGCATAATAAGACTGTTAATAAGTTAGAAGATAACTAGTATAGTGAACTACTTACACAATATAAAAATCGTGTTATAAGAAAAGAAAAAGTATAACTTACAGCCTCAGAATATGCTCCCTTTACAAACATGGTGGTAGAATTCGAAATATCTTATTTTTATTTGGTGAAGGAAAGGAGCATTCTGAAAGACCAAATTCTTAACACCCATAGGAGAAATGATAGTATCTTAAAACATTTAAACCTAATTTTTATAACCCTTCTTAAACATCTTACTCAAAACCAGTGGCAACATATGGTGTTATCACTGTTTCATATTTTCTCTTTACTCATGAACTTTAGAGACAAAAATGGAATTTGGTATGTTCTGGAAAGCATCGATCAATGGTACAGTCGATATAACATAGCTATTTACAATTACAGAATGAGTCAAAGCACAAACTCTAATGTGAGTGGGAAATGATGCAGTGCATTGAAACCAGTTCAGAAAAAGATCTGAAATATTTAAAGTGACTTTAGACATAGAAATTTTCTTTCTGTATAATATAGTTTGTTTACTGAATCATATTCTCAGAATCTGCTCCTGAGACTCTGCCCCTGGACTGCTCTCAGGACATAAATGGGACCACATCACACCACCTCCACTACTGTAGTCATTACCTCCCCATCGTGGGAAGGCACGTGATGGAGAATTGTGCCTGCCACAGGGGTGAACATTTTAAATGTGCTGTTTGTCGATAATGAATGAAAGGTGTTCATTATTACCATTATTATCTCTGTGGAAGAACTACAGAAATTGAGGTCATTTAAGGGTGAGTTGTCTAAGGTCAAGCCGGTTAGGCAAAGAACCAGAACTTGAACCAGACCAAGAGATTCAAAACTCCCACGTCTTCTCTGAGAGCAACACGATATTAGCAAAGCCCTCTGTGATTATCATTCTTTTCAGTTTCCAAAATGTTCTCTGCACAACTCTGTAGGTTAGCTATTATTTCAAAGAGCACTAAGCTTCACAAGATTAGGGGACTTAGCCAAGGGGTGTCTAAATGAGCACTGCTCTTAGACCAGAGCACGGTGCTGCCCCAGGAGAGCTTTGCTGCTCAGACACACAATGGCTCGCCATGTTCCAGCCGTGGTGTTCTTCCACTGTCATGACTGACAAAGGTTCTCAGCCTGAGATGGGCTTAAGTATCTCTAGGCCCTTCACACCCTACCCACCGGTATTCTTAATAACATAAGATGAGGAATACAATGCTGTATGATAGAATCACAATACTTATACACACAAAATAATTTCCCTGTATATTACTTTTTTTTGCTAAACAAGAGTAACATTACCTACCAGGAGGAGATAAATTCTGAAAAAGGCCACTTTTTATTTTCAGAATATATTTTTTAAATGTATTGTGCACGTACCTCTATGCTTAGATGAATGTCTACTTCAGACCCTTCTCCTTTCTACAGTAAGCACAATTGTTCTTCCTTTTTTGCCATTGATTATGAAATGCAGTGAGTCTGCTTATATTAACACTTTTGGCATAATGAAAAATTGAAAATTATATGCATAAAAACACTACCTGGATGTGGACCAGGAATTTTCACTATGTATCTGTTTACAAACTTCCTTACATTTTTATTTAAGTATGCTTCCATGTCAACTGCATTAGTTTGTTTTTAATTTATTTGTTTTTTTTACTTAATAAACGTCTCCTCCCTCTCCAAGAAATATTTCTCTGATTTAAATTTATTCTCCTGTGACTTTATATATGGGCAACATGATAATCCAAGTTGTAGCTTATCAATTTTAGTCTTTTCAAATCACCTATTATTCACTTTCCTAATTTCTATTAATTCTAATCCTTAAATGACTGTCTCTAAAGGAGCAAGGTTCCTACGTCTATATTTTCTTCTAGTTTAGGAGCTTCTGATAAAAAGTGTTAATGCTTTAAATATGTATTGCCCTCTAATCCATCCAATAACCTTCCAATTTTGATGTGCCTAAAAAAGGCTTGACAAATGTGTGATGGTGTCAGCAGAATAATTAATATCCTCAGAGACTGGGGAATAACACTATTTCTGCATAATACAACTGAATCTTTTAAAATGTGTATACACACACTACCTTCTCCTTTCCCAAGTCTTCTGTACTTATAATAGTATAGTGTAGGTTCAATGTTCTCTATATGCAAATTCACAACCCAAAAGCTTTGGAAAAATATATTTTTGCTAATGCACAAAATCATTTGGGAGCTAAATCTAATCTGGGGTGAAGTTGTTTATCCCACCTAATATGATTTATTTATTTATTTATTTGATTATGGGATGCTGCTTTAAGCATCTCTGTAGGTGACATATATTACACAGCATATGCAAAAGTCATCTTTCAAACAAAAATAACTTGATTTCCCAAGCCTGGGAGCTTTAGGGAAGAGACTCTAGCCCCCTATATATGATTTTCAAAAAGTCTTTCTTTTTTCTTTTTATTTTTTTTGACTTTATATCTTTTGTATTAAACTGGATGGGGTTGAAACACATTCTTTTCAGCAAAGTATCACAAGAATAAAAAAGCAAATATCCAATGTACACAATACTAATATGAAGCCATTAGACGATCTAATTCACACTCACATAGAAGAAAAACTACTGCATTCTCAGAGTTTAAACCTCTTTAAAAATCGATTCAGCAAACCAAGTGTAACCAATAGGAGCTAAATATTAGGACAGGTATTGAAGACACAAACATGATTTGTACTTAATTCTTTCTTCCAATTAACCCCATGCTAACCTGCTTTAGTCTTCCTGATCCTTTGAAAACGGAATGTGTAAGTTAAGGGAGACTGTTCCAAGACTTCACCGATAAATCAAAATAACGTATTTTGACTATAACTTAGCATGATGTTGATAGAAAGATAACGATCCTTATATAATTTTCTAAATTGTTTAGATATTGAGACTTCTGTTGTAATGAGGAAACCTAATGCCCAAATGCCGTCCTGCCTTTTTATCCGGTGAGTGCCGCTTGTCGGCTTCCCTCCATGCCTGTAAGAAATGGGGAGGAACAAGTGCAAAGAGGAGATGCTGTGAAATACGCTGGTACCGTCTCTCTCCTGATTTGAATTCCACGCACTCTTTTTTGGTCAAGGCTAAAATAGAAACTAAGCATTGGATTAAAGTAATTTTCCGACTTGAAAATTGAAAACACAATCTTGTACTTTTCAATTGCCCAGATGAAATGTTCTTTTCCAGAAAAAAAAAAAAAAAAAGAGAGAGAGAACTCTTCAGAAATTGAACTATGGTGAAACTACTGTCATTTTCTGTTATGATTTATTTTTCTACCTGTTCATGATTGTCAATTTTTTTTCTTTTTGTACATCCAAATTCCTCATTTGGAATATATTCCCTATAAGTTCTAGACTCTATAGAAATTTCTTTACTCTGATTAAAGCAATTTACAAATTTTGGATAGATTCTCAATTAAAGTATTAGGATCATATACCATTAGGGATGGAAAAAAATGTGATACATTTTGTACACCAACACTTTCGTTTTACAAATGAACAAAACAAGGTTCACAGAAGTTGTTTGATCTTTGCAACCTGTTATGTCTATTTGCTGACAAACCACAGTAGATTTCCATATTTTAACTAACCACTCATGCTACAAATACATTTTGAGAGATACGATTGAAAAATAGTCTCAAGATGATAGTGATGTTGTCACGTCACGTAACATTTCAATCTGACAGAATTCTTAAGGGATATATTTCATCTAAATGAAATTAGAAGAAAGAAAGAGTAAAGAGGAAAAATGGAAAATAATAAAATGTTCACAAAAATTAATTGTTGACTAAAAAATAACTACTTTTGTATTTAAAAAGAACTGTCAAATTAAATTTCAAAGCAATGATAATAAAATGCTAGAATGCAAAACAGGATAAGTTATCCTGAGCAGGCCTTACCTGGAGACAGGTGGAGACAACACATAAGAGCCAGATAAACAAAGAAATGAAGTGGAGATAAAATAAGTGAATAAATTAATTAGTAAAGCAAACTGCACCAGGCTAGCAACACAAGTTATAGTCCCAAGGAACAAACCAAGTCCAGGAAAGATATTCAACTTATATTTAACATATTTTTATTGCAAATGTAACTAATTTTATGGAATAGGTGACAACATATTTTATGTAAGTGTTTGCAAAAGGGTGAACAATAGGAAAAAACTAGAGCATAAAATTTGGCAATAAAATTAGCACGCATGTAACAAGAACAGAGGCATAAAAATCTAATTACAAATCTTATAAATAAAAATTTAGTTATTTAATAAATTGTTGATGAAATTGCCAGAACCCATTGGAAAACTGCTGAACTGAAAATACTGATGGATTCACCATGTAGCAATAGTTTAAAGACTTTCCATCGCACATCTTCACCATGTAAAATGCGCAAAAGTCAGTTGGACTAAAGGCCGAGTCTTCAGTTCAAAAGTGTATTCCTAACACTAAGCTGGAAAACAATCACCTCGCATCTATTGACAGCCTAGTGAACTGCACAATACTGGGAATAAAGAGAAATTTATTTTTAAAAATTGATCATTTTTAAACTATTCTATAGAAAGTTTCTTGCTCTGTCACCAAGGCTGGAATGAAGTAGCAGAATCATAGCTCACCGTATTCTCCAACTCCTGGGTTCAAGTGAGCCTTCTGCTTTCACCTCCCAAGTAGCTGGCACTATAAGCATGTGCCACTACATGTGGGCAATTATTTCTTTATTTATTGTAGG
>NW_003852427.1:14054449-14054945 GCF_000181295.1 Otolemur garnettii | reverse complement strand
AATCCCTCATTAAAAAGAAGCAGTATTTTGTCCAGCAGTGCCTTGTACACAGGTTAAAACGCACATTGTCTAAGAGTGGCTATTTTCAGATTACATAGTATTCTCATTTAATAGCTCTGTTTATGTTTTTCAGAGCTTTGGTACTCTTTAATAATTTAATTTTTCACAGTATCAGAACATTCACTGGTACAACACATCTTGATCCATTGAAATTTCTTGTTTATATTCCTTCTTTCCCACTAGACTGTTGGCAACAAGAACAAAGAAACAGCATCTGTGTTATAACTCTGCTTATTTCGGATTCTATTAGACTTCCTGGAACATAGCAAGGGGGCTTTAAAAAATAAACATAAGGAGGCCAGACGCTGTGACTCACATCTATAATCCTAGCACTTTGAGAGGCCAACGTGAGAGGATAGCTTAAGGCTCAGAATGCAAGACCAGCAAGACCCAGTCTCTACAAAAAAATAAAATAAAATAAACTCAGCCTGACAGG